>NC_041410.2:27408492-27708492 GCF_900747795.2 Erpetoichthys calabaricus | reverse complement strand
ATCTGCACTCTTACAAAATACTGAGAATTGTATTACATTATGGTCACTTGAACCTAGCGGTTCAATCATCTCTACTCAATTCTGTCTTGATTTTTACAAAATACTAAATCCAGACAAGTTTCACCCTGTGTTGGTACTTTAACATGCTGTGTTAGAAAACAGTTACTGATTACTTCTAAAAACTCCTGCTCTTGTGCTCCTCCATCTGCAAGGTTATCCCAATTAATATTTGGATAATTAAAGTCCCCCATGACTATAATATCTCCCTATAAACTTGCCTTTTTGATATTACTAAAAAGATGCGTGTTGAAATTACTGTCTGAATTGGGTGGTCTGTAACACACTCCTAAAATAAGACCTCTTTTCCTAATATTTTCCAGGCGAAGCCACATGTCCTCACTAAGGTGGAGCTCATCATCCAACTGAAGAGGACTTATATTTAAATCTTGTTTGGACTAAACAGCAACCCCACCTCCTTTTCTATTCTATATATCCTTCCTAAAAAATGTGTATCCTTCTATGTTACACTCATCCCCGTCTTTATTATTTAGCCAGGTTTCCGTTATTGCTATAATATCATAATTATGCTCTGCTACATACAACTCCAACTCACTTACCTTATTTTTGATACTTCTAGCATAGGCAAACTATTTTTAATATGTTACTCCTTCTATACTTAAATGTTGGGTTAGAATTTACATTACTAGGCATTTTCATTTTTACACCGTTGTTTGTTCCTCCATCTATAGATCTAAACCTGGCCTGTCCTAAACTCCCTCCTCCCCTATTCTCTAGTTTAAACAATCCTCGACTAGCCTACACATACGCCTCCCTAATACACTGGTGCCCCTCCAGTTCAGATGTAACCCATCATGGCGGAACAGGTCCCATCTGTTCCAAAAGGAGTCCCAATGCCCCATAAACCTATACCCTTCTACCCTGCACCAAGATTTGAGCCATGCGTTAAGCCTTCTATTCTCTTCAATCTTACCTGGACTGGCGCGTGGCACAGGCAGAACTTCAGAGAAGACTGCCTTGTCAGTTCTGCTTCTCAGCTTGGCACCTAACTCTTTGAATTTGGATTGCAGAACTGACAGACTACCCTTATGCATGTCATTTGTTCCAACATGGACAATGACAACTGGATCCACCCCCGCTCTAGCCAAGAGCCCATTCACCCTTCCAGGGAGGTCTCCCACCTGTGCACCCGGAAGGCAACACACCGTGTGAGACTCTCTCTCTCTGGAACACACCTGCACTTCAATCCTCCTAATGACTGAGACCCCAACTATCGCTATCTATCTCTCTTTTTTGGAACTGGTTTTGAGGTGGCCCGTTGGGGCTCCTCATCCCTGCCTACCACCTCACAATTATCAGAGACACCGTCCGGCTCCACAAGGACCTGATAACGGTTTGACACTTCTAATTCTGGGGTTGAGGCCCTTGGACAGTGTGCACCCTTTACTTTACACCTTGTGACTGTGACCCACCTATTTCTACCTGTCTAGTCTGGAATCTCACTCCCGTGCCACCTTGGGGGTGCACACTATCTCTTGTCGCAGGTGGCTGGGGGGGCGACAGTGGCCGGGACGCCAAGAAGACCGGAAGAGGGCTTTCGCCCACCTCAGACCACGTGGGGGCGACCACCCTGGTTGCTATGGGGAGCACGGGTACAGAGCTTTGAAGCTCAACCCTGTAGGGGCCTGTGGTCACCACCAGGGGGTGCCCCGATGCCTTAGGAGCCCTGGACCCCAGCACTTCTGCCACACCAGGAAGTGCTGGGGGGAAGAGGAGCAGGGACACCCGGAGTGCTTCCGGGTACGCAGCCGGCACTTCCGCCACACTGGGGAGTGCCAGTGGGAGATTGCCAGGAAGCGCCTGGAGCACTTCCGGGTGTGTATAAAAGGGGCCGCCTCCCTTCATATAGAGACTTGTGTGTTGGCCAGGACCTTGGGGTATTGGGATTTGTGAGTACATTTTGTAAATATGGAAGACCTCAAAAAACGTGTGTGGGGTGATTACAACGTGTCTGCCTGTCTGTGTCCGGGTCAAGTTCCACACTCTCTAAAGGACACCTCTGCCAATTCTCTATTACAATGCAGGTCAGCCAACTCCTCCTCCAGTTCAGCGACCCTGAGCGCGAGGTGCTGGATCAGCTGGCATCTCCTGCAGATGTAGCCCTCATAGACAACTGACTCTTCCATAACTTAACATAGCATTGTCAAGTCAACTTAATCCATTCCAGATTCACAGGGGACCAGCTCCATTGGGAACAAGGAAGGAACCAGTCCTAGTCTGGGCTCTAGTCAATTGCTTATGTCTACACTCACTGAGCAAATTCTTGGGAACATCTCAACACCTGGTTATCCATGTAATTATCTAATTAGACAATCATTTGGCAACAGCATAATTCATAGAAGCAGGAGCTTCAGTTAATGTTCACATCAAAGTGATTTTGACCGTGAAATAATTGCTTCTATAAGATGGGCTAGTGTGAGAATTTCTATAACTGCTGATATCCTGGGATTTCAAAGCATGACAGTCTCTAGAGTTTACTCAGAATAGCATGAAAAATAATACTTTGAGCAAGTGGCAGTTCTGTGGATGGAAATGTCTTGTTGATGAGAGGTCAGGGTAGAATGGTCAGACTGGTCAGAACTAACAGAAAGGCTAGAGTAATTCAGATAACCACTCTATACAACTGTGGTGAGCAGAAAATCATCTTAGAATGCACAACACATTGAACCTTAAGACAGATGGGCTACAACAGCAGAAGAACACGTCGTTTTCACTCCTGTCAGCCGAGGACAGAAATTCAGTACTGGGCACAGGCTCACTAAACTGGGCAGCTGAAGACTGAAAAAATGTAGCCCAGTCTGATGAATCTCGATTTTTGCTGAGGCATACTGATGGTAGGGTCAGAAACTGGCACCAGCATCATGAATCTCTGTACCAAGCCTGCCTTGTGTCAACAGTTCAGGCTGCTGGTGGTGTAATGGTGTGGGGAATGTTTTCTCTGTACACTTTGGTTCTGTTAATACCAATCAATCATCATTGGGATTCTATGGCCTATTTGAGTTTTGTTGCTAAGCCTGTGAATCCCCTCATGGCCACAAATTACCCATCTCCTAATGGCTGCTTGCACCATGTTGCAAAGCAAAAGTTGTCTCTAATTTCTTTCATGATTATGACAATGAGCTCAATGTTCTTCAAGTAGCCTTGTCAGTCACTGGGTTTGAATCCAAGAGAACATCTTCGAGATATGGTTAGAATGGCAAACAAATCTGCAGAAATTGTGTGATGCAATCAGATGAACATGGACCAGAATCTCAAATAAAAGTTTCCAAGTTTTTGTGGAATCCATGCAATGATGAATTAATGTTGTTTTGAGAGCAAATGAGGTTCAACTTAGTGTTAGTAAACAGAGGCGTTCATAATTTATTGCTCAGTGACTGTACATTTACATACAGTCAATACAGAAATGGATATAAGAAGAACATGCAAATTCCACATCCACAACGAATGAGCCAGGAATTGAACTGTGGCCCCTGGAGTCGGGGGGCAGCAGCACTGACCACTGTGTTACTATGCTGTCAGATAACAAATGTAAGCAGTCCTTTAAATTACAATTAAAGATAGGAACTGATTCTATCAAAGAAAGTAACATTTCATATAAAAATTAACAATGCATCATGAACTCTTACCCTGCACCTAGTTCCTTTGCTCTGTGTAGAGTCTGCATGTTCTCTACTTCAGATATTTTGCTTTCCCACTGACACCCACTGCATCCTGGCAATTCATACTTGACCCTTTGTGGGTGTGTAAATATGTGCCCCATGTTAGACCGGATTCTTTCTTAATGCCCTCAAGTTGGCTTTGCTCCTGAGCAAACCTAAAATTGGATTAAGCTGGATTATGTTACAAAAATATTATGAATTGAAATGTAAATCGATTGACAAAGGATTAGTGCCTCATCACATCAAACCCTTTGCTTGAGGCTCTCACTGTTAATAATTGTTTACTTGCTTTACTGGAAAGATTAAAATGAAACCGGAAAATTGAAGGGCAACATTCCTATTATCTTGGTAAAAAATGAAAATTAACATGGCTCTGTAGCACCCCACTGTGGTTTCAAGGACATATTACAGCTAGTATTAAGAGAACACTCAATTCCTATTTTTAATGCATACTTACAGTATACAGTATATTCATTCCCTTCTTACAGTTTATAATCACAGGACTCCACTGACTATTCCTGCAGCATTCCTGGAAACAAGGCAGGAGCCAAACCTGGACAGGCCACCAGCCCACAACACTCATTCACACACTTTCTATTTACTTACAGAAGGCCATTTTGAAGTTAGATAGATAGATAGATAGATAGATAGATAGATAGATAGATAGATAGATAGATAGATAGATAGATAGATAGATAGATAGATAGATAGATACTTTATTGCCAGTTATCCTGACGTGCCTGCCTCTGGAATGCAGGAGAAAAGCCAGAGTACCCCGATAAAGATTCACAAGGTTGTAGACTTTATTAACTTATAACATGAGTCCCATTTTTAGACAATATTAATTAACTCAGCACATATGTCAGAAATAAAATTGCTCAATTAACAACTATTAATTAAACAAAAGATTACAGATGTTATACAGTATATTCTTATTTTCTGTATACGTTTTAACACAACCAAATTCCACAGGGTGATGAACAACAGGAACACTTTATTTTACAAAACTGAACCAACCGCAAACGCTATTATCCTTCTCATTCACGTGCCTCTCTATCGCTTCTTACACACACACTGTTCTAAACTTCACCTCCCCTTATTTATATTACACATGCGCACACAACCATGCCCTTTACCATATAATAACATTTACAAATGAAGATGTATACATAACAACAGAAAGAAGCAAGGAGATTTCTCCACGAAGAATAGCTGCACAGCTGGTGTGTTGAAAATTGTTCAGTTTTATTTCATACTAGTCATTTAGCCCATTACAATAACGGGCGCTAGAACAGTAGTGCATAAACATTAGTAGGAACAGTCTATATTAAATGGCAAGGGACTTTGACCTCATTCTTTTTGTTGGTCGTATTTTTCTTTGTCGTTCAGCCTTTCTTTTGTTGATGTTTACTTGCTGAGCTGACCGTTCTTCGTGGGCTGCCTCCGTGTATTGTGTGTCTTTAATTTTCTGTGACAGTAATACTGTCTTGTACGTCCGCTGGCTTGTACGTCCGTAATATACCTTTAATTTTCTCTGGCGGTAATACAGGCGTGCGCGTCGGTAATATGCCATTAATTTTCTCTGACAGTAATACTGGCTTGTATGTGGCTGTAATATGCGTCACTGTACTGTGTACCTTTAATTTCCTCTCGCAGTAATACTGGTTTGTATTTCCGTAAAACACCTGTAATTTTCTCTGACAGTAATATTGCACATCGCACCGTGCCCCGCGCATGCGCACTTCACCAGAAGACACACACACACGGACATCTGGACGCACAAAGGGATTTTATTAAAGAGGATTGTGTCTTAGGGTACTGAGAAAAAAACAAGGATAGATGGACTGTCAAAAACTATGGAGGATTATTTGTGGCAAAATTAAATGTAGTCCAGCATATTCACTTCATTGCAATGCAATGCATGCACACATGGTGCATTTCATTTTGTGATGTTTTTATCCTGTCATCATAATTAAAAACATGTCAACCAAATTGTTGATTGCTTTTGACTTACAGCATGCAATTTTCATTCCACTTCAAAATGCCATACAAAAGAATATGTCATTTTAGATCATGTCCAAAGATCACGAGTCATAACTGAAAGTAAGGCAATCATATTGCATTTTCCATAACGGCTGCTCTGGGCATATTGTATTCCAATCCAAGATCATATATTAATTGTGCCAAAACTGAATGTAATCAAATGGCCAATCAATGTCAAAAGGTGGGTGAAATGGGCATCAACAGTTGGGATAAGAGGCGTTCTCACCATGGGTGTGATGTCCCAGAACTAAAGACGGAGCATAGGTAGCTGAAAATCAGAATCAGAATTAACTTTATTGGCCAGGTACACTAATATAATATAACTAGCCGACACCCGCCGTAGCATATGGCGGTGTAAGAAAAGGAATGGAAAACGGTGAGAAGGGAATTCAGAAATCAGGAAGAAATAAATGCTTTTTGAGCTTAATCCAAAAGACTCGTACTACAATATCAGGTCTGTGCTCTGGTCTTTGGGTATCCGACAGTGCATGTAGAATTTCTGGCCAAGCAGGATTACATGTGAAAGTGATAAATAAATCAGGCTTTCCAAATTTATGTACTATGGCCATGGCATCCTGATAGTTTTGTTGCATGTATCTTGGACTTCCTGGAAATGTGGACAGTAATATGATCATTTTGCCTACACCTACGTTGTTATTTTCAGCATTTGCATGCAGTGCGTTTGATAGTTCATCACGCAGATCTTGTTGATGTAATCTGAGATAGTTGAGACGCTACCTCTGTTTTAACATACGCATTTACGACGTACTGTTGGAATAGTTTGGTGCTGGAGTGCAAAATACTAAATGTATTCCTCATTGCTAATCAATTGGCATTGAGTAAGCCTTATTCGCTTGGCAGTTCTTTCATCGGGAACATGTTGTAAATCTTTGTGCCAGCCAATGTCTCCGTAAGGAAATAAAAGTGGGTAAACCATAGGATCACAATTCATATTGAGTGTGGAAATCTGTTTACAGGAGATGACTATGGGATAGATGCAAATGTCCCTTTCGGCAGGCGGTTCGCCATCTTCTCTGACGAAAATCGCTGCAACATCGGTTTGACATGTTGGGGCATTGTATCGTTGTAAATCCTGCCTAGGGTTTTCCTTGAAAACCATTCGTACAGATGCTGTTGGACTGGACTGAACGATTTCATGCATGTGTTTGTATGATTTAGCGAAGGGGTTGATGGTTCTGAGCATGGAATCTAGCTGGAGAAGTACATTTTCGCTGCATGCAGAGTTTGCTTTATTTTGTAAGCGTACTTCAGTAGCTTGCGCTGTGTCAAAAACATACAACTGTCCATATCCCAGAGAGGCAGAAGTGTTAGCATATAGTGGAGAGATTTGGTGATAAATTTTCCCGTGTATTTTAAAACAGTATGGTCTGTGGCCAGGAGGTTGAGTTATCTGTGCACCCATGGAAGCAAACGCTAGAAAAGAAGTTGTATTCTCAAATATGTTCATGATAATTTTTACCTTCTGATGTTTGCTGTGTAAGAAGCTGTTGTAAAGACACAGGTGGCTCCCGCAAAGGTGGTAAAGCTAGTTTACCGTCATGGCAGCACCTCGAGTACTTGTTAGATGTATTACGCTCAACAGGCCAATATAGTGCATGACAGTGTTTGCACTGCTGGTCTGGAGTCCCAATGTTGTACTCTTGGAAGGGAAAACAGGAATGATGTAAAGAAGTACCTGTGGTAACGGGAAGAGGATTGTGTGTATGTCTGCTGAGACTGCGTTGGTTTGAAAACGTTGCTTTGCAGATGTCGCATTGCAAGACTTGTGAATGAGTTTTGTTGTGTTTTGTCAGACAATCCTGTGTAGCGAACTTCTTATTGCATTTGTGGCACTCATAGTTGTTGGGAAGAATGCCTTTTCTTGTGTTTAGCAAGTGAGGTTCACGTTTGAAAAGTTTTGTTGCAGGAATCACACTGGAAAAATGTGTAACTGGAGTGGGAGTCAGGTAATTTTTCAACGGAGTGAATTTTTGTGTGTTTGTGAAGATAGTTCTGCGTTGGGAAATGTTTTGTGCAAGTGTGACACTGAAACAATTTGTCGTTGCAGTGAATTTTCTTGTGTTTGGCAAGGCTGGGTTTTGTTTTGAAAGGTTTACTACAAATGTTGCAGAGGAAGGTTGTACCACCAGACGAAACTGTGGTGTTTTGTGGAAGAGAAGAATGACTGAGATCTGATGTGTTGGTGTTATTAGACATTATATGCTGCCGTGGAGACATCATCGGAATCGGTAGGAGGGCTTCATAGTCCATTGTCCAGTTGTCTTGAGTACAGAAGGTAAATGAAGAGAGTATTTCCAGAATTGTAAATGCAAGGCGGGATGTTAGATAGATAGATAGATAGATAGATAGATAGATAGATAGATAGATAGATAGATAGATAGATAGATAGATAGATAGATAGATAGATAGATAGATAGATAGATAGATAGATAGATAGATAGATAGATAGATAGATAGATAGATAGATAGATAGATAGATAGATAGATAGATACTTTATTAATCCCAAGGGGAAATTCACAAAAGACAGACAATAACTTTATATAATGTTAACGTTTACCCTCCTGGGTGGAATTGAAGAGTCGCATAGTTTGGGGGAGGAACGATCTTCTCAGTCTGTCAGTGGAGCAGGACAGTGACAGCAGTCTGTCGCTGAAGCTGCTCTTCTGTCTAGAGATGACACTGTTTAGTGGATGGGGTCGTGTTTGAAGTAAATGACAATGGTAGCATGGAGAATCTCTGAAAGAGCTTGAATTTCAGCTTCACCACCATAAACTCCAGATGTTGCCATGTATTGATAGTACTCCTGACTTGTTGTGATAACTTGATTTGCGTTGGAAAGAACAACAGCAAGAACGTCTCCAAATTTGTCCCAATGTGATGCAACAAAATCTACTGCCCTATGTCGTAGTGAGAGTGCATTGCCTTCGTCAACCATTTGTGTCAAGAAATAACCCACTGATAGGAACAGGCAGTTGCTGGATCCTGGAATAGAGATGATGTTGTACAAAAACCTGTCGACAGAGAAGATACTGTCATTAAATTTACAACAAAGGCTTAGGAAACAACCGTCGCAGTATAACGAAAATAGCAAGGTGTATGGGAGGCCGCAAGCAGCGTGGGTAAGGGTTTGGAAGAGGACGAATAGGAATCGAGAAATGCCATGTCGGCTGCGTGTGGGCGGGACCGGTTTTGAAGTGGAAGCAGGACGAACCAGAAGAGAAATATATATAATATAATATAATATAATATAATATAATATAATATAATATAATATAATATAATATAATATAATATAATATAATATAATTAGCCATTCACCGCGGATCTGCCTGCGTAGTAATGAAACAGGACAAACTTTAAAAATCAGTAAAAATAGAAAATATAATAATTTATACTGAGAAGAATTTATATTGATAGCTTTCATATTCGAGGGCCTCTTGATATACATTATTTTTGTTTTACTATTAGGGGCGAGAATGTAGCTGTGATCTCTTTGGCAAAGCAGAAGGTAGGTACACTCCAACTTCAAACGTTGCCACTGTATCTGATTGTGTTCAGCTCTGACTGGAGAGCGTCCCCCATGGGGGAGAAGAGCATGTGACCGTGATATCTCTGCCAATGAGCAGGTAACCTCTAAAACACATGTAGCTCTGATCTCTCTCTCAAAAATGTTACCCTTTAACAATCTCTAGATTTTAATGTCTGCTGAACAAACAGGTATCGTTAGCTAAGCGGAGGCAAGGTACACTCCAACACGTGACGAGAGGTAAAGCGACTGACATGGAGGCTGGCACGTGAGTGAGGAGGGCCCCAACCGGCTCCCTACTCCTGAGGTCCTGCCTCCCCCTCCCCTCGGCCCACAGCCACTCTCTCAGATTCGTGCAAATAAATCAGTACCACAAACGACCTATGACACACTGTGCAACGAGAGAAGATGCATAATCAACCGGAATGTTCAAGCAAATTATAGAAAAAAAACCCAATCTAAATCCGTTAAGTAGTTCTTGAAAAGTGGACAGACATAGACAGACAGACAGACGCTGGATTTTATATACATAGAGATACAATATAATATAATATAATATAATATAATATAATATAATATAATATAATATAATATACTACCAGCTGGGCGGCACGGTGGCGCAGTGGGTAGCGCTGCTGCCTCGCAGTTGGATGATCTGGGGACCTGGGTTCGCTTCCCGGGTCCGCCCTGCGTGGAGTTTGCATGTTCTCCCCGTGTCTGCGTGGGTTTCCTCCGGGCGCTCCGGTTTCCTCCCACAGTCCAAAGACATGCAGGTTAGGTGGATTGGCAATTCTAAATTGGCCCTAGTGTGTGCTTGGTGTGTGGGTGTGTTTGTGTGTGTCCTGCGGTGGGTTGGCACCCTGCCCAGGATTGGTTCCCTGCCTTGTGCCCTGTGTTGGCTGGGATTGGCTCCTGCAGACCCCTGTGACCCTGTGTTCGGATTCAGCGGGTTGGAAAATGGATGGATGGATACTACCAGCTACACAGCGTGTAATGGAGCTAGATGTAGAGGACTGGATGATATGGAAAAAGATGATTTGCTGTGGCAACCTTCTAACAGGAGCAACAACAAGAAGAAGAAGGCCAGGTAAACTGTGTACTGGGAATTTATCTTGATAGTATTGGTGCAACATACAAGGACAACACAGAATACAAATAATACAAATAAGAAGATAAAGTATAAAATGATAAAATATGATGCAGCATACAATGGCAATAGCAAAATAGAAGTAATAGGATTAAAATGTCCAGGCAGTCTAGTGTGCAGGTGCACATAGATACTAAGTAGAAGCTCAGAACTAATTAATAAGAATAAGTGCATGTGGAAAAAAACTGTTTAGGTCAGCGGTTCTCAAACTGTGGGGCGCAAATGTTGCCATATGTGGCATAATTACGCTATTCGTAGGGAAATTTTAAACTTGTAGAGGTGTATCAGCAGCAAAAAATATAGAAATACATTTTATTAGGGTTTCAAAAAAACCTTAGGGGGTCGCGATTAAAACTGTTATAAAAACTCGGGTCGCAAATACTTCAAGATTTGAAAAACGCTGGTTTAGGTGATGGGTTGTTTTAGCTTTCACTGCACAGCGATGTTTGCCAGAGGGAAGTCTTTGGAATAGGTGATGCTCTGAGTTGGATCAGCAATGATTTTTGCGGCCATCTTCCTTATTCCTAGACTCATATAGGACTTTGATGTGTGATAAATTATAGCCTATGATCCTTTCATATGCTTTGATGATGCCAGAACAGAGGCATCACCAAACCAGACAGTTATAGATGATGTCAAAATGGACTCAATGATGGCTGTGTAGAACTGGACCAGTACTGCTGGAGGTAGATTGAATTTTCTCAGCTAACACAAAAAGAACATTCTCTGATGGGCTTTCATAATAGTGCTTGTGATGTTATTGTGATGGCACAATGCCCAGAAACTTAAATAATTCTGTCATCCCAAAAGCAGAGACATTTATAGCAAGTGATAGGTGACTGTTTCCTAAAATCTATGATCATCTCTTGAGTTTTTTGAATGTTAAGGTCCAAACTATTATCATTTGTCCACAATGTCAGATTTTCCACCTCTTGTCTTTGTATGGACTTGTCATTGTTTGAAATGAGGATGTTAAGGATAGAGCTGCCAGGGAAGAGGAAAAGAGTAAGGCCTAAATGGAGATTATGGATGTGATGAGAGAGGACATGCAGGTGGTGGGTGTGATAAAGCAAGATTCAGAGGACAGGAAGATATGGAACAAGATGATCCACTGTGGCAACCCCTAATGGAAGAAGCCGAAAGGTGAAGAAGAAGATTATTTTAAATGAGGCCTATTAGTGTTATGTCATTTGCAAATTTAAGAAGTTTGACAGAATGAATCACCATAGGTACAGTCATTTTTATAAAGTGAGAAGAGAAGTGGAGAAAAGACACATCTCTGTAGTGCACCAGTACTAAGGGTTAATGGGTCAGACACATGTGTGCCCAAAGTCATGATCGGTTTCCTATCTGTAAGAAAGTCTGTGTTCCAATGGCAGTTTGAAATAGGCAGGTTGAACTGGGCAAGTTTCTTATCTAGGAGCTCTGGGATGATTGTATTGAAAACAGAGAAAAAGTCCACAGCCAAGATCATCACATATCTCCCTGGCTTATCAAGGTGTTGGTAAATAAAGCTCAGACCTAAATTCACACCATCATCCACAGACCGGTTGGTTCTGTATGCAAAGTGAAATGGGTCCATAATGTCTTTTATAACATTCTTGGGATAATTCAGAATAAGGTGTCCAAATGTTTTTATTACTACAGAGGTTAAAGCTACTGGTCTGTAGTTATTTAGGCCTGTGACCTTTGATTTTTTTGCTCCTGGAATGATAGTGGAAGTCTTGAAGAAGGCAGGAACAGGGCACAGATCCAGAAATTGGTTGAAAATGTCTGCAAATACTGTTGACAACTGGTCTGCACTGTGCCTGAGTGTGGAAGGGGAAATAAGGTCCAGGCCTGCTACTATTTGAATATTTTGTTTTTTGCAGTGATGACAGGAGGGGGAAGCTCAGAAGAAGAGGACTGTAGCAGTAGTTTAAGGTAGATTTATGTCCCATTGTCTTTCAAAGTGACCGTAAAACTGATTTAACTGATTAGCCAGACTGGGATCAGCAGAACTGTTTAATGTTTCTTTCTTGTAGATTGTGACCTATTTAAGGCCTCTCCAGACTCATGTGCTACCATTTGCAGACAATTGTTCCTGCAGCTTATCTGAGTACTTTCTTTTTGCTCCTTTAATCCGTTTCTCCAAGATAAACTTGGCTTTCCAGTATTCCTTGTGATTGCCATATCTGAAAGCACACTCTTTCTTCTGGCACAGTTGTCTGAGCTCTGGGGTGAACCAAGGGTTATCATTGCTAAACTTCACAATTGTTTTTGTTGGAATGGAAACATCTTCACAAAAACTAATATATTTGAATTTACAGCTTCATTGTATTCATGTATGTTGGAGGTTGCAGTTTTGAAGGTACTCCAATCTGTACAGGTAAAGCAGACCTGAAGCTCCACTATTGCCTTGGTGGTCCACTTTCTAACTGTTCGTTTTACTGACTTTACAGTTTCAGCTTTTGTTTGTAAGCAGGAATAAGGTGAATCATAGAATGGTCAGAACTACCAAATGGGGTTCTACAGGAGAAGGCATGATAAGCATTCTTGATAGCTGCAAACCAGTGATCTACCATATTTCCTTCTCTGATAGGGCATTTTATTTGCTGTTCATATTTAGGAAGGACCTGGTAAAAACTGACAAGGTTAAAATCACCCAAAATAAAATCCAGGTTGTCTTTGTTCAGTCTCAGTGACTACATTAGTGAGTCACCACTGCGCTTCATGAGCATTAACACAAGGGCAAATGTAAATGCCAACTAGAATTACTGAGGAAACCTCCCTTGGTAAATAAAACAGCTTATCATTATAATAAGCAATTTCAAGTCAGGAAAGCATGATTTAAAAAGAATTGTCACATCGTTACACCAGCCTTGATTAATTTACAACCACACTCCTCTGTCATTTGTTTTGTTGCAAAATTTGGTAATGTGGTCCGCTCAGTAGAGGGTGAAGTCGGGTAAGTCCAATGCAGAGTCGGAAATGGCGTCATTTGGCCATGTTTCAGTAAAGCACAGAGCTGATTAAAAAGAAAAGTCTGATTTAGTACGTATTAACAGCTGCACTTCATCGACTTTGTTTGCCAGCGAGCGCACATTAAATAGACATATTCTAGGCAGTGGTTGCCGTAGTCATCGCTTCCTGAGTCAAATCAGGACATCAGCTCTTCTGCTTGTGGTCCTCCACTATCTGCCTACCTGTTTAGCTGCATGAATACCTGTAAATCAACAAAGCTGTAAGATCCACGGGCGTAGTTATATCTGGAGTCACATCAGGTGGCACACTGCAACCGATAGTCAGAAGTTCATGTATATGTTATATAACTTTGCATAGTGATAACGAATATAACACAAAAAGACAGCACCAAACTACTGTGGCTGCCATCATAGGCACCATCATTGTAGCCATTCATCACATTAAGCAGATGGATGCTGGCGAAATAAATTACGACTTCATTGTTTTCCATGTCAACTGGTATCTGAAAAGGGTTGGCATGATAGAAGCAACAGCAAATGATGAATTCACAACTGTTACAGTAACATTCTTTGAATGCATTTAAGAGCTAATGTCCCGCAGAGCTTTGGCATACATTATGTGGATCATCAGTTGTGGCGTCCATACTTTAGTATTCCCATAAATAAGGTTTGTAAATACATGCAGATGGGGATGACAGTACCAACTTTTCGACAAATTGATCAGGACTATTAGAAGAAGAGTAGAACAGTATGATGTAAGGCAAGCATAACATATTATTTAGACATCATAAAAGTAAGCTTTTTCACGTACTTCTCTTTGCTTCAGTTAATCACTCCATGGTGACTAAACTTATGTTTGCCGCCAGAACACAGAAATGTTTAGAAGAGGAACACCTCTTACCCCAGCTGTTGATACCCTCTTACTCCACCTTTAGACACTGATTGGTCATTCGATTACAAACAGTTTTGGCGGGATTAATGCGTGGTCTTGAATCAAAATGCAATACACTCAGAGAAGCCGCTAAGCAAAATACGATATGCGTGCTGTTCTGCCCCACATGCTCTTATTTGATGAACTGTGCTCCCCCTTTGTCTTGTCATTTATTAACACACCTGTCAGTCATGTCCCACACTCACAGTGGAGTTATAAATGTCTATGAAACTCATGTAAAGCATGTAGGTTCCATAATAAACATTTAAATACAATACACCCTATGTGTATCACGTAGGCAATCCTTTATCTCTTGTTTCAGTCACGCCTGAAACTCATCTTTAAGGTATATAAACCCCTGGGTCTGCTAAGTTGTGGTATACAGCAATTTGAATCTCTTTGTCTCGATCCAACCATGGAAATCACTCATCTTCTAAGTGTCTTTTAAAGCTTTATTGTTTAATGTATACTGTCTGCTATGTATTGCTTTGTAAATCATTATTTGTTGTCTTTGGTTGTACACCTGTATATACCTGTACGTTTCTTTTGTATATATTTCAGTTTACAACGAGGACTGTCCAGTAAAAGCCTTCAAGAAAGCTCACACTATTTGTTATTATGTGGAGGTGTCAAGTTGTGTAAGCTCTCTGCGGTCGCATTGCACGGACAGCACGGAGTGAAGCAGAAAACTTGCTTTGTTCTTAGTTATGACACAAAATCTATGGACATGAATTAAAATGAAGTACGCTTTTGTATTGCATTTTAAACCGACATGATAATTCTGTGCCACAGTGAAAAGCAATTGATCACTTGTTTTTAATTATGACACAATAAAACCGTGTCAAAATTAAATGCAACATGTGCATATACGCATTGCATTGAAAAATAGTGAACAAACTGAATTGTATTTCATTTTGGCATGAATAATTTTACATAAAAGTAATAGCTTGAAGGTTATAATAAAATTATTAAAACATCATATATGTTTATAGTATACCTTATAAACTTCAGTACATTTTTAAGTATAAAACACATACAGTACAATATGAATAAAAAGCATGTTTAAATATTGTATTCTGAAAATAAAAGGATAAAAAAGAAAACAAAACTCCTGCTTCTGTCCCCTTACAATTGTAACCCTGCACCGTTGTTACTCCTTATCCCAGGGAAACTGAATTTCTGTATCCTTCATTTCTTTCTGGTAGACAGAGTTAAAATATTCATTTTGAGGGGTGGTGAAATAGTTTTTCCAGTCTCCAGAAATTCCTGTAACAAAAAAATAGCACTTGAATAATTGATTTGTCGCCAGATTTTAAAGTTTTGTGAAATAGTGATGTGGATCTTTAATCCTCTAATAAATAAAAACATGAAATATTTACAAACTTGTTGAATCCAGCCGGCCTGTTCTGGCAGCAATGATTTCAAAGGAGGAACCTACCCTGGATGGGGCACAGCACACAACAAAGGCCATTGGCTCACATGGGACCCAATTAGAGTCACCAGGTAGCCTTGCATGTAACAAAAAGGTGGGAGCACATCCATGGAGTGAGGACTTGAATTTAAAGGGCACACACTACATTCAACCATTAAAGAAAATAATCCGTAGTGTAAGTCTGAACCTAGGAATCTGGGTAGGAATGCTGACATGTTACATATTCTCAGTTTTGCTTTATGGAATAGAAGTAAGGACACACTTACAGAAAGTGCGTGCAAGTGCTTGGAGGCATTTGAGATGTGGTGCGTCCAGTAAATGTTAAGGATGTCTGGGATTCATCATGTGTTGAATGATATAATACTCAAACATAAAAACGAGGCAAGAGAAAATCCTCCCTGCTGTTAAAAAGAGGAAACTGACTTATATGTCCTTTGCAAGGACAAATACAGATGGTTGCAGTTAGCTATACAGGAGAAATTCGATGGACAGAGGGGACCTGTTCATGACTGCTAAACTTAAGAGACTGATGGGAATGATATTAGTCTCCTTGTTTTGACTTATGGTTATTAAACTCTATGGCACATTAAAAAAGAAGTTAGCCTAAGGCAGATGGCACTAAGATGGGGAAGGAAAATCCATAGAGACAAGAACTAGGCATAACATTCAGGCCCAAAATGCTGCATCCATAAGGCAGTCCTAACCACTGTGTCACCATGCAGTTCCAAAAAACTTTGATCAGACATTCTTTTCACAACAAAAACTTTGTTTTTATTGTGTAAGGCTCCTAGTGTGACCTATTTCTCGCTTTTAGACTCATTATCACATAAACCTTAACAGATTGTCCCAAACCTCAACTACAGTCCTTGTACATTTACACTCATCGGCCCATCACAAAGATGAAGCTGCAATCTGTATCTACATTTCTGGTCACTGTGAGAGTTAATTGCTAAATACTACTCCCTTTCTTTTATGTCTATGACCCCAGTTGAAATAATAGAGTGCCAAAACAAGCCAGAGAGAAAGTCCACACAGTTAATCGTGCATTATAGATTAACAATCTCTAACTTAAGATTCCTAAAAATGCCCAAAACAGAAGCAAAATAATATCAGCTGTCACGCATGAGTGTCAGAGGACTACTCTAAGGACCGGGGGAAGGTATGCAATTACCTGCCGAGACGAGGGGTGGCGGGGGGGGTGGGGGCCTACCACTGACTTTATCCTGTTGTTCTTCTTCCCTCACAGCTCTGAGAAGCTGCCCAGTAAGGGCACTTAACCCCGCCCCTTCAGGAAGTTGTGCTATAAAAGAAGCGCCGACTAAGACAAAGGAGTCTTTTGTCGGAAGACCTGAACGAGCCACATGACTCTCAAAAAGTCCTTTAAGATGGAGGAATCCCTGATCGGGAATAGTGCATTACTGCCGTTTTTCGTTATTTTTCATTTTTGTTTGTTTCGCCTCGTGATGATTAAAAGGGACGACCCGGTTGGCATCCCAACAGTTTGACTTTTTCCAGTCTGTCCTTACACTGCCTGACCACACAATAAAACCTTGGATGGATTTCAATTAAATCTTTCTAGGAGCCTAGGTGTCCAATATGACTGGATAACCAGATGGCTCTTCACCTTAGTATGCTGATTGATCTTTGGTCTAAGGCAGTCACTGGATGGACCACCTCTATAGGCACTCGATTGGCTCTGAATTTATTTCAGTCTCATGTCTGAAATTTTTTGAGCATGATTTATTAACTTGGCTTATGTTTGTATTCCTTTTCCTCTTCCCACCCCCCCAAGTCAAAACTGTGACATTACTAAAGGTTATATGGTCAAATTTTGTAACAGAAAGTGCACTATGTGAGCAGTAATATAATAATGCCAAAAAGCAGACAATAAAATACATTACAATTGTGATACAAAGTTGACTGTGACTTGAGTGTAGATGTTTAACATTTGATTCTTCACTTTCTTCCTCTTTTCGCTCACAGCCTCAGGAGAGCATGATGATTAACAGCAATAGAAGCAGAGTGCTGCTTCAGGCTCACTGAAAAATCACAGAGATAAGGCTGAATGCCTGGAACCTCAGCAAACCTCTACACAGACACGCTGGTGTGACTTTTTTTTTTAATATTTTTTCTTTGTTATATTGTAAGTGGGGTGGAATGGTGATAAAGTTGTTAGCAACACTGACTTAAATCTCTACCACCCGTAGGTCTGAATCACACCCCAGCCTCTTCCTGTGTGGAGAGTACATTTTCTCCCTGTGTATGTGTGTGCACTTTGACGGCTCCAGCTCTCCTCCCACATCCTAAAGACTTCTGTATCAGGTTAACTATGTGGGTGTACCCGTAAGTGTGATTTGTGACAGATCATGCCCAGTCCAGCATTGCTTCCTGCCTTACACATTGTTCTACAAGAAATATCTGAAGTATTACAGGGTTGTGGAGACCTGCCTGCCTATTAGAACAGAAAACAAAGCAAGTTGGAAGCAACCCAGGACAGAATGCCAAGTCATCACAATGTCTATTTCTCCACACAGTGCCTGTTAATATGTGACAGTTAACCCAACTTTATGTCTTGGAACTGTGGGAAGCAGTCCACTAATATAAATGGAGAATAAACAAAAGACACCATACCATTTTCTAAGCCCGCTTAGTCCTCAGTAGGGTCATGAACAAGAACGATCCTCTGAACAGGACACCAGTCCATCACAGGGTGAACACACACACCAGGGCCAATTTGGTGTCATCAGTTCACCTAACCTTCATTAGAACAATCTAGACGAGAACAGACCATTCAGCCCAACAAATCTATCCACTTACTTCATCTAAAAAAACATCAAGTCTAGTTTTGAAAGTCCCTAAGGTCTTACTGTCTAACACACTACTTGGTAGTTTATTCCTAGTGTCTATTATTCTTTGCGCAAAGAAAAACTTCCTAACAATTGTCCAAAAAAGCATTGCGGCATTTCCTGTGTGATTTTGGGCTATACAAAAAAATAAACTGTATGTGGAGTTAATACTTTACTTTGTGGAAATTCTGCCAGCCAAACTGTGAATTTCACTTAAAGATGAGTTGCACCTTGAAGTGGAGGTCCAACTTTCAAATAAACAGACATAGGACAATAGCATGGAATGGAAATGATTAGATATGCATGTTTGCTATACTCATTGCTGCCTATGGACACTCTGATCATGGTGACCTCTGGGCCTACAGTAACTTAGCAATGTCTTCAAAAAGAATTTGTCAATCATTCAAAAAAGCAAAATTCTATAAAGCATGCACAGTAACATCTTAGAAAGTGAGGCAGTTAGTTGACAGATTGCAGCATATTTTGATTTTGAGACATCCCTGCACATGGGAAGCCATCACAGAAATCTGAAGGACCTGGAAAGCTTACAAAACATAACGAGGGAGGACCACATAGTAGTATGAAAATGACAGCTCCCCTGTGAACACATTCTACCCTCTCTAGAGGTCTGGCCCTCAAATACCTCATATCACACCATTATAACACCTCCCATTGACAGCTAGTCATTGTCAGCTGTTTTTGGACTGGTCTAAGACAAAGTTCCACCCCTCTTGTGGATCTAATGATAAAATGATTTACACCAGGAGACAATACCGGCAACAGTGTGACCCAGGAAAAAAGTCTTGAGTGGCATACCACCAGAACAGTTAAAAACCCATAAAATCTAGGCTTTGGTAGGCCAGTGAATTTATACAATCCCCAATTCCAAAAAAGATGGGATGTTGTGTAAAATGGAAATAAAAGCAAAATGCAAATATTCTGTAAATCTCATAAACCTGTATTTTATTCACAATAGAACATAGAAAACATATCAAATGTTTAACCTGAGAAAATGTACCATTTTAAGGAAAGAATAAGGTCATTTTGAGTTGGATGGCAACACGTCTCAAAAAAGTTGGGACAGGGCCTTGTTTACCACTGTGTAGCATCCCCTCTACTTTTAACAACAGTCCATAAACGTCTGGGAACTGAGGAGACAAGTTAATGGACTTTTGGGAGAGGAATCTTTTCCCATTCTTGTCTGATATAGGATTCTAGCTGCTCAATAGTCCTGGGTTTTCTTTGTCGTATTTTTCACTTCATGATGCACCAAATGTTTTCAATTGTTGAAAGGTCAGGACTGCAATCAGGCCACTTCAGCACCCGGACTCTTCTACTACGAAGCCATGTTGTTGTAATAGATGCAGTATGCGGTTTAACAATGTCTTGCTGAAACATGCAAGGCCTTCCCTGAAAAAGATGTTATCTGGATGGGGGCAGATGTTGCTTTAAAACCTGCATATACCTTTCAGGCTTTCCAGATGTGCAAGCCATCAATTCCATTGGCACTAATTCACCCCCATACCATCAGAGCACTGATAACAAGCTGGATAGTCCCTCTCCTCTTTAGTCTGGAGGACTCGCCATCCATGTTTTCCAAAAAAAAATTTTCAATTGATTCGTCTGACCGTAGAACAGTTTTCCACTTTGCCTCAGTCCATTTTAAATGAGCTTTGGCAAAGAGAAGATGGTGGTGTTTCTGGATCATTTTCACATGTGGCTTCTTCTTTGTATGGTAGAGATTTAATCTGCATTTGTGGATGGCACGGTGAACTGTGTTCACAAACAATGATTTCTGGAAGTGTTCCTGAGCCCATGCAGTGATTTCCATGACAGAATCAGGCCTGTTTTTAATGCAGTGCCACCTGAGGGCCCAAAAATCACGGGCATCCAATACTGATTTTCAACCTTGTCTCTTGTGTACAGAGATTTCTTCAGATTCTCTGAATTGTTTGATGATATTATGTACTGTAGATGATGAGATATTCAAACTCTTCAAACTGTCAAAAGACAGTTTTTTGCAGATTGGTGAACCTCTGCCTATCATTACGTCTGCGGGACTCTGCCTCTCTAAGTTGCTCTTTTTGATCCCAATCATTTTACTGACCTGTCGCCAATTAACCTAATGAGTCGCAAAATGTTCCTCCAGCTGTTTCTTTTTATTACCACTTACTTTTCCAGCCAAACGCTTTTGAGACGTGTTGCTGCCATCAAATTCAAAATGAGCTAATATTTTTCATGAAATAGTAAAATGTCTCACTTTCAACATTTGATGCGCTTTCTATGCTCTATTGTGAATAAAATATGGGTTTATGAGATTTGCAGATCATTGCTTTCTGTTTTATTTACATTTTACACAGCGTCCCAATTTTTTTGGAATTGGGATTGTATATATACAAAAATGCCAATTAGGAGGCCCTGCTTCTATCAGTCATTTTGCTGATATAAGGGTGGGAAGGAAGGAAACAGGAACAAGACAGAATGTCTGTCCATCATATTGTCCACTCCTTCACACTGTGCCTGTTTGCACATACTAACTAACCTGACTGCATGTCTTTAGATGGCAGGTGAAGATCACATAAAACAGGAGAACATACTGAAGACACCATGGCTTGAACTTGAACTCAGGTGTAGGAGCCCTGTTTTCTCACTCTATTTAAAGTTTTTTCAGAATTAAAAAATAACTATTCTGCAAAAGATGTTGACCTCTTTTTAATGATACAAAAAAATCTCAAAATTGCTGACTCAGTTGTATTTTCCATAAAACTTGCTAAGAGATATCTGCCTTTAGCAAGTGTCTTCATACTTCTTTTATTAGTATACCTTGCTACTAAAATGTGTCCCCAGAAGCAGTCATTCAGTTCTCTGGTAAACAGAAGGAGAAGATTATTATGACCAGAAATAAAAATGTCTGTTATGTTCACCCCAGAATGCCAGTAGAGGACCACACATCAGGTTCAAAATGAAAAGAAGATAATTGGACAGGACCAGATCAAGGTGACCTCACCACTCTATTGCCTCAGTGAATTGGAAAAATATTTGAACCAACCCCAAATGAAATATTTATTGATTATGGGGAACTTTTCCTATTTACACTTATCATGTAACCTGAAGGCAAGTCTTTCAGATTGTGGTACGAAATCTACAAGTATAAGGGGAGAAAATAAAAAATACTGGCCAGATGGTCTATCGGGTCAGTTTTACTACCCTATTTATTTTTATTTTTTATAAACTAGGGGGCTTTGCCCCCTGCTCACTTTGCTTGCCAACCTCCAGGCGGGCACTATGCACTAGCCACTTCGCAGATGAAGCGGGGAAGTGGATGTACAATTTAAACAGATTCGTTATTTTCATGGGAATTGCTACATAAGCATAAAATAACTAACTATTTTACACTACAGCAAGTAATTAACCATAGTAAAAAATAGTAAAATGTAATAAATTGAAAGAAAGTTATGTTTCATGTTGCATTAGAGGTATTCGTTGCCTTTTACATTTTCGTTCTGTTTGGCTTTAAAATGAATATGCAAATACATTTTAAACTTACATTTTTACTGTAAAACTTCAGTAAAAAAAATGTTTTTAATTAACTTTAGTTAACTTTTTGTCAATATCGTATTGAATTTTGATTCTGTGTTTGGACTCACATCGTGACAACGCAACGTATAACTGCCCGTGAGTGAATATCGTTTCTTTCTCTCTAATTAATAAACCAACTTTTTCTAATGTTTTTCCCTGTGATTTGTTAATTGTCATAGCAAAAGCTATTCTAATGGGAAATTGTAAACATTTTAATACGAATGGCATATCAAGATCTCCGTTGGTGTCTAATGTTATCCATGGAAGATGTACTACATTACCGTTCTTGTCACCTGTTAAAATTTTACGTCAAAATTGATCGACCAATTTTAAATACAACAGATCTTTTCCTATTGCATAGCCCATCACTTAGACATAAATTATGTAATAACATTAAGATACATCCTTCTTTCAACAGTAATTTGGCCAGTGGAAGACTGGACGGTGTTAACGGTTATAGATATTCTACGAGATATTGTAAGTTGATGTTTTCATCCTCCACACCATCACCACCAACTGTTCCAGCATAGTCTATTGATACGTGTTTAACCAATTTGCCATGTAACCGATCAACAATTTTCTCGTAATTTCGTTTGACTTCATTGTTTCTCGGTGCTAGGATTGCCCGTGTACTCATTTCTTCTGTTGAAACTTTCAATAAGATTTGGACATAATAAGTCTTCTTTCATTGGGAACTTAAAGTGAGGATAACATAGAAATTTATAAGAGCTGAGAGCGCAGGAACTGTGTCTGACAAAAGCATTCACACGAATGAGAGGTGAGAGGACCGTGAGCATAGTTGAAAATGGTTGAGAGGAGGGCGGGACTTGAAAAAAAATCTCTTGGCAATAGTCTTGTCTCGTGGGACTTGAAAAGTTCTCTTGGCAATAGCCTCAAGATTTTCTTTTATAATAGAGAGAATTTAAAATGTGTCAAGAGATTTTGTTCTGGTTATTAATCATTTTTATTTGTATTTTATATAGGTTGCAGTTATATGGCATTGTCAGCCATGAAATGAAACCACAGGCAGACATTCAACTTCATTTACTCTGTCCAAAAATAAGAATTGCATCCATAAAATGTTCCTCTGAAATGTAGACAAATTTAATTGTGAAATCACAAACACATTTAAGATATATATTGACTTTACTATACCCACCTTTTCGGAGAAATTCTGACTTTGATGAGTCCATGATCTCATTTGGAACCAAAGAGAAATTTGACATGTTGTTCTGTTTCATATTTTTAAAAATGCAGTTTTCAGTGATCTTGTCAATGATTTCATCACTAATGGTTTTTCCAAGGAATTGACTAAACTTGACCACTGCTGCTCTTAGGTCCTAAAAAAAAGAAACAATAGTAATATGTTAATGTCATTTGTTATTGTCTGAACCATCTTGCTCATTTACAGTAGATAACTAATTCAACAGTACTGTAGTTTCTCAACAGCCTACTGCATACTGTATGTCAGAAGCCAGCACTGCTCAAAATATTTTACTAACTCTTAAGGCCACTTCTATGAGTAGTTGGGCCTCTCGATTTCTGTCTTAAATTAACTTCCTCTCCATTTCCTGTGGTGCACTAACAGGAAGCTGGAAGAAACATTAAATAGGGAAGCACACTCTTTTGGGAAGAAAAGCTTTAAGGCATTTTTGAACACTGGTAAACTAGTTAATGCATTGTAATGGCACATGTTACACACAAAAACACAACTCTCTGTGGTTTGATTTGGAATAGAAAAGAATATTTATGCAATTTACATCTACTTTCTGAACCACACTGCTCTCTGCATAGTCTCCTACAGCAGAAACACACTCATACTGGACATAATGGCATTCACTAATTAACCTTAAATTTATTAGATGAATGTGAAACTCCAGCATAGTATGGAAATAAATTTCAGGTAGTATACTATTCTCAAACCCACTTACTCCAGTTCAAGGACAAAGGGACCAGAGCCTATACTGGAAATATCAGGATAAAGGCAGGAACAAGTGCCCTCGACAAGTGTCCAGTCTATTGCAGGCCCCACAAACGCACACACCCACACACACACACTCACATGGGGCCAATATGGAATAACCTATTGGCCTAACATGCAGGTATTAATATTAAAATTACTTTAAAAGATAACATTGGTATTTTTCAAGTCAATTATCATCAGTTATTTCTTCACAATCATACAGTGGTGTGAAAAACTATTTGCCCCCTTCCTGATTTCTTATTCTTTTGCATGTTTGTCACACAAAATGTTTCTGATCATCAAACACATTTAACCATTAGTCAAATATAACACAAGTAAACACAAAATGCAGTTTTTAAATGATGGTGTTTATTATTTAGGGAGAAAAAAAATCCAAACCTACATGGCCCTGTGTGAAAAAGTAATTGCCCCCTTGTTAAAAAATAACCTAACTGTGGTGTATCACACCTGAGTTCAATTTCCGTAGCCACCCCCAGGCCTGATTACTGCCACGCCTGTTTCAATCAAGAAATCCCTTAAATAGGAGCTGCCTGACACAGAGAAGTAGACCAAAAGCACCTCAAAAGCTAGACATCATGCCAAGATCCAAAGAAATTCAGGAACAAATGAGAACAGAAGTAATTGAGATCTATCAGTCTGGTAAAGGTTATAAAGCCATTTCTAAAGCTTTGGAACTCCAGCGAACCACAGTGAGAGCCATTATCCACAAATGGCAAAAACATGGAACAGTGGTGAACCTTCCCAGGAGTGGCCGGCCGACCAAAATTACCCCAAGAGCGCAGAGACGACTCATCCGAGAGGTCACAAAAGACCCCAGGACAACGTCTAAAGAACTGCAGGCCTCACTTGCCTCAATTAAGGTCAGTGTTCACGACTCCACCATAAGAAAGAGACTGGGCAAAAACGGCCTGCATGGCAGATTTCCAAGACGCAAACCACTGTTAAGCAAAAAGAACATTAGGGCTCGTCTCAATTTTGCTAAGAAACATCTCAATGATTGCCAAGACTTTTGGGAAAATACCTTGTGGACTGATGAGTCAAAAGTTGAATTTTTGGAAGGCAAATGTCCCGTTACATCTGGCATAAAAGGAACACAGCATTTCAGAAAAAGAACATCATACCAACAGTAAAATATGGTGGTGGTAGTGTGATGGTCTGGGGTTGTTTTGCTGCTTCAGGACCTGGAAGGCTTGCTGTGATAGATGGAACCATGAATTCTACTGTCTACCAAAAAATCCTGAAGGAGAATGTCCGGCCATCTGTTCGTCAACTCAAGCTGAAGCGATCTTGGGTGCTGCAACAGGACAATGACCCAAAACACATCAGCAAATCCACCTCTGAATGGCTGAAGAAAAACAAAATGAATACTTTGGAGTGGCCTAGTCAAAGTCCTGACCTGAACCCAATTGAGATGCTATGGCATGACCTTAAAAAGGTGGTTCATGCTAGAAAACCCTCAAATAAAGCTGAATTACAACAATTTTGCAAAGATGAGTGGGCCAAAATTCCTCCAGAGCGCTGTAAAAGACTCATTGCAAGTTATCGCAAACGCTTGATTGCAGTTATTGCTGCTAAGGGTGGCCCAACCAGTTATTAGGTTCAGGGGGCAATTACTTTTTCACACAGGGCCATGTAGGTTTGGATTTTTTTTTCTCCCTAAATAATAAAAACCACCATTTACAAACTGCATTTTGTGTTTACTTGTGTTATATTTGACTGATGGTTAAATGTGTTTGATGATCAGAAACATTTTGTGTGACAAACATGCAAAAGAATAAGAAATCAGGAAGGGGGCAAATAGTTTTTCACACCACTGTATATTGTATATGTTAATTTGTCGCATACAGTAAAACTGTGTTCTGAAGTGAAGCATTTTTTATAAAATTATAAAAATAATTTGTCTGTTTGTGCAGCTTACAATGGGGCTAATGGATACACGGGTGCATAGATGTATGAAAAAGCCTTAACATTTACTGGATATGTTCTAATAGATGGTTCGATGTCTCAACAGAGATGGGCTCCCATCTCTTATCTGGCCAGGATGCCAGCATCATGAAGGATGCAGAAGAAAGGCCCATGATGTTGGACTCCCCTGCAACAACAGATGGGAACCATGTACGCAGCTAGGATGAAAACATAGGATGGAGAATCCTTAAGTAATAGTCCCTACTGATATGGGGTGATAAGAGATTGACTCCCATGTGCAGGTTGTTCTTCCATAGCATCCCTTATGATGAGCCTCAATGTCTTGACCTGCAGGGCATTTTGGGAGTTGCAGCCCCATAGAACTGACCCATTTGGTTGCATGGGGACCACTAGTGGGAGCTACATGGAGGTGAAGGTTCCAGTTTCTACCTGACCTCGATGTGCTTCCCAGAGACGAGGTTTTGACACTGGAAGTACTTTTGGATGGGATTGAAAAGGAGGCCCTCCACCTCATATGCACGCAGGAGTTGGGAGGAGGTGGAAGAGGCTGCATGGGAGAAGTGGAGAGAGAGTAAGGAGCCAGAATTCAATTTTATATTATTGTGTTCACTGGCGATAAGTGTGTAAAAGTTACTCTCTTGAATAAAACAATAAGTGTTTTGAAACCAGGACAGCATCTGTGCAATAGTGTTTAGGCTTTGGGGTGCTGTTACACCCCCTTCAGGTCACAACATCCACTCTGAAGCAACAAATGTTTTGAGGTAAGAGACTATGTCTTTCGTGTTAATGAGGCATCCTTGTGATAATGAAAGGAAGCTTGAAATAATCATTTTACATCAGATTCTTGGAATTATTTTTTTTGAGGTATGAATACACTTCCTTTTCGGTATTGTGCTCATAGGCTCATCGTCATGTCTGAAGTTACGACAACCCGACAACACCCAGCGCCAGTCTCTATTCTGCTTATTATCCTCCTTGGGCCTTTGCAGTTATGTTTTTTCAACAGTTATGTTCTGCAATATCTTGTAATACTGACAGATGAGCACTGACATCAAATAATTTTCTTTCTTAAACAGTACTTACCTTACGCCTATTACATTCTGTGTGATTTTACCCAGCGTACAAAGTAAGATTCACGCAGAGTGGCAGTATAGGGAAGAGATCACTTAAGAGATTCATTGCACTTTGTACAAATAATAATCAATCCATAAATACATGTCAAGAACATGCAAAACTTATGCAGATCCTGGTGCTCTGAGGCGGAATGCCAGCTCTGTAGAAGCCAGTATAAATGGAGCTCCAGTGTTGGGGGCTTGGTGGGGGAGGGCTGAACACAGATATAGCGCTTGATAAGCCTGTCATCTCTCATGTTGTTTTGGAGGCTCTATTAGCCATACCTTGCATGACAGATTACTGCTACAGTCTGCATGTATTGTAGAAAAATGCAGAGTGAGATTGTGCTCCTGATGTGTAGCCACCGACAAGGAGCTGAGGGAAAGAATTGCATAAGGGTTGCTTCTTTCTTTGGGTGAGCAGAGTGCGACAGGAACGAATGTCGCCACACAGTGGAAGCAGCCACTGAAATAACTAAATAAGCTTCTCTTTAGAGAAAGAGCAGAAGCGATTGCTAAGTGTGCCTTTTTCAGTTATTATTACCCAGTTGTTTTTGTAACAGACAACATTTCACATCAGGGCATCGTTTATTGGCAAACTATAAAGATTACAATATGCAGGCTTTCGAGGCAACTCAGGCCCCTTCTTCAGGCGAGATGTAATCAATTACTTTTCACCTATTACTTTCTGTGTGGTTATTATTTTACCCAAAGTACAAAGTAATTGATACTGTACATCTTACATTGATTACATCTTGCATGAAGAAGGAGCCTGAGTTGCCTTGAAAGCTTGCATGTTATAATCTTTTTAGTTAGCCAACAAAAGGTGTCATTTTACTTGATTTCTCACTACATTCATAATGGCTAACATGGTACAACACCCTAGACCTATAGACATCAGGGCATCAAAATTCATTCTATAAAACAGAGCTTGGCAATGATTTTCTGAGGTGAAAGATGCAATATGTGAGTAATGTTAAGATGCAGATCAATACTTCATAACACGTATAACTTGGTAAATGGATGTATTTGGTAGGTTTTAAGGCTTTTTCATTTACCTTTGGACCTGTGTATCCATGGGCACCATTGTAAGCTGCTAGATCGGACACAGAATTTTTAAATGTATAAAAAATGTAATTTCATGTGACAAATAATTTTTGACTTGAAAAATACCAATTTGGGGCGGCACGGTGGCACAGTGGTTAGCGCTGCTGCCTCGCAGTTGGGAGACCTGGGGACCTGGGTTCGCCTCCCGGGTCCTCTCTGCATGGAGTCTGCATGTTCTCCCCGTGTCTGCGGGGTTTCCTCCGGGTACTCCGGTTTCCTCCCACAGTCCAAAGACATGCTGGTTAGGTGCATTGGCGATTCTGAATTGTCCTTGGTGTGTGGTGTGTGTGTTGCCCTGCAGTGGGCTGGCGCCCTGCCCAGGGTTTGTTTCCTGCCTTGCGCCCTGGTGTTGGCTGAGACTGGCTCCAGCAGACCCCTTTGACCCTGTAGTTAGGATATAGCGGGTTGGATGATGGATGGATGGAAAATACCAATCTTATCCTTTAACTAACAAGGACTTCCATTAAGTGAATGACTGGATTACAGCTGTTTGCTTAATATTTTTGACAAAACAGAAACTGAAGTGCTACCTGCTTCATTTCTTTCATATGTGATATACAAAATGCGATCTTTCAGCTCCGGAGTTCTCCAGCTCTTCACATGATCTGTCCACTTTCCAAAAAATGCTGTAAGGAAATAGGGATAACAGACATATTTCTTTACATTTTACTTATTTCAGCAGGTCTTTTTTCATCAAAGGTAAAATACAAAATCAAAAGGGCATGTCAACAATTCCACGTTTTGTACACTTCTGGTGCCAGGGTATTTAAGAAATAAAAACCATTTGTTGGAAAAGAGAACACAATCACAGCTTTGGGGATGCACTTGACTTAAATTTCCTACAAGAGAGAAATTAATTTACATAATACAAAAACTTATACGTAGACATACTGTGGGTTCAGAAAGTATTCAGACCCCTTCATTTTCAGCACACTTAATTTTAAATGGATGAATCTGCCATTTGTATCCATCAGTCTACACTTAATAAGCCATAATGACAAGCTGAAAACATGTTTTCAAAAAGGATTTCAAATTTATTACAAATCAAAAATGGAAATATCTCATTCATAGAGGTATTTTAAATGTTTAATTCAGTTCTTTGTAGAAGCCCCTTTGGTATCAATTCCAAGTTCAATCCTGCTTGGGTAAATCTCTACAAGCATTGCACACCTGGATTAGGACAATTTATCCCATTCCTCCTGGCAGATCCTCTCAATTTCTATTAGATTGGATGGGAAGTGTCAGTAAAGTGCCATCTTCAGATCTCTCCACACGTTTTCTATGATGTTTAAGTCAGGGCTTTGGCTGGGCCACTCAATGACAGCCAGAGACTATAACCCAATTGTGCTTCACTCACTCAGAATATGGAACCAATGTAGAAAGCAATTTAAGATGGAAAATCTTTTATCTGTGGCACCTCTGCAGGAGAACCACCTCTTTCAACCCTCGCAAACATATCTAGTTTTTAATATCTGGAAAAGATTTGGGATTAAATTGCTCAGAGATCTTTATATAGACAATATCTTTGCATCCTTTGAACAATTACATTCCAAATTTAACCTTCCAGCTACACATTTCTTTCACTTTCTTCAAATTAGAAACTTTGTTAAACAGAAACTGCCAGATTTTCCTCATCTCGTACCCTCCACCATGCTGGAAAAAATACTGCTCAATTTCGAGGACTTAGACACGATTTCTGCAATATATAAAATTTTATTAGAGTCCCTTCCTTTCAAAGATCCAAGAGGACAATGGGAAAAAGATCTCTTAATTAATATATCAGAAAAGGAGTGGAAGGTAGCAATGCAGAGAATTCACTCGAGCTCCATATGTGCAAAGCATAGAATTATTCAACTCAAAATTATATATCGAGCTCATCTGTCTCGCTTAAAACTGTCCAAAATATTTCCAGGGCAAGATCCAACCTGCGAACGCTGCAACCAAGCTCCTGCCTCACTGGGTCACATGTTTTGGGCCTGCACCAAATTAACCTCATTTTGGACCAAACTTTTTAAGTGCCTTTCAGACAGCCTTGGGGTCACAATTCCTCCTAACCCATTAATAGTTGTGTTTGGTGTTCTTCCAGATGGACTTGAAGTGGAGAAGGGCAAGCAAACTGTGATTGCATTCACTACACTTTTGGCACGCAGACTTATTTTGTTAAATTGGAAGAATCCTAACTCTCCTCTGATAAGTCAGTGGGAAACCGATGTTTATATTATTTGAAATTGGAAAAAAATCAAATTCTCAGTTAGAGGATCTGTACAGAACTTTTTCAAAACCTGGCAGGATCTAATCAATAATATTTTAGAATAAGAAGAAGTAATTATTTCCGCATTTCTTTTCCTTCTCCATTTATCTTTATTACCCTATTAAACTCAACAATTTAGGTATGTTTACAAGCTTTAAGTATTACTTCTTTGGCTATGCTCTCCTTCTCAGGGGTGGGGTTTGATTTGTTTTTAATCCTATTTTTTGTAAAAATTGATCTATTTGTACGGAATGATTACAATAAAATTAATAAAATATAGAACTGCACACACAAAAAAAACTGCAAAATCAACAGTATTACAGTATATTGTTCAATGTCTATTGAACAAAATAGACATTAATGAGATTCTTAAACCCCATGCTAGTGTGACATACCTAACAACCGAGACCAACTAGCCTGTGACTCATGCCTTTAAAATCAAACAGGTTTTGATTTGTCTTTAGTGGTATGAGTGGGCTCTGTGTGCTTGAGGGCTAGCAACCAATGAATGTCATATCATTTTTTAACCTGTTTAATCCATACCAGGGGCACGGTTGTGGAGGGCTGGAGCCTATCCTAGCTAACAAAGGGTGCAACAAATACGGGACAGATCACCAGTCCATCACAGGAAGATCACACCAACACACACCTACACACAGTGGCCAATGTAGCATCGCCAATGCAACAAATGAATGCTCATCATCTGTAAGTACAATTATTAGATTGTAACAACAAGGATAAGAAGCACATATGTTTTGGAACTTCACAAAAAGAAGTGAGGCTTGTCTTCTTGATGCCTTGTGTTTTACATACTAAAACCAAACCTGTTACCCCTTTGTACAACTCCAGCTCCGTCAGGTAGAATGTGTTTGGGTGTCACAAAAAGGGACGAGCATAGCTGTGCTGCAAACGCAGAAATCAGTGGGTGAAGTAGACATGGCCAGCAATTTTCAAGTCTTTAAACTGACATTGTCCTGTTAGGAAATCAATGACTGCGGTCGGCAAACATGACATACCCCACGACTAAAAGTTGTGTAATGTGATATCGGCTTAAGCCACATTCCAAAATTCACATGCATTGTGAGGAACAGCTTCTTTTTTATCATAATTGTCAGAATCATTTATTTTTATACAATCAGTTCATTTTATGATGACAATTGCCCCACAAAAACACTGGTGAATTTCTGTTAAAAGTGGAAAACTGCAACAGAGATGCAGTAAAACCTGTGTATAAAAAGAAATCAAGGCTAGAATTATACTTTTTAATCTGGCTTTTAGACAGTCATGTTAATGTGTCTCTGTGCAGGAGTGTGCCCTGCGTTATTTCTTGTGTTGAAAACAATGTTTCTGGGAATGGCTCTCATAATCTTTAACCATGAAATAGAAACAACAGGTTTAGAAAAGGAGAACAATGCATAAGATATGGCAGCTGAAAAGTAAGTATGAGACTCAGAGGACAGCGGTATAAAAAGAAGTAAAGAATACGTGTGAATTAGGCTAAAGGATTAGATGAGGGTCTGGTACTTAGACACACTGAAAGACAAATAAATGGGTGAGAATAGGTGTTTAATAATTGAAAAGGTAAACCCTCTCGCTGCAGCTGAAAGATTACATTTGCCAAGTACAGGATAAGAGGCACAAGAGTATGAGAAACAATGACTACGTTAAGCAATCAGAACTTCACAAAACTGTTACATGGCTCATTTTGTAAGCCTGATGTCACAATTCTGACAGTTGGCAATGCTGAAGTCTAGCTAAGTGATGATGAAGTACAAAGAGATTTTACAGCTGAACATCCTGCAAAAGACCAAATGTCAGACTCACTTTTTCCAGTAAGACATTTCTCTAAAAATTCATCAAAGGTGCCAGGGTCATCAAGGAATGTTGCCATTTGGTGAAAATGAAAAGAGGACACAATGACATCTTTGGGATTGCGTGTCACATAAATTACCTACAAGAGAAAAATGAATTTAAAAAAATTTATAAATATTCTATTGCCTAAAGTAATGTGTACACATATTAATAAACTGTTCTTTATGTTATTGGTTATGCCATCACCTGTAATCACACACAATGGTAATAAAATAAAGATAGCAACATTACATATGTAAAACAAAAGAGCAGAGGTGGCCTTAGGGGTGTGCGGAGCTTAGGGCTGACTAACCCCACGTCAGGCCAGTTACACCAAATGCTGTTACTGGTATGTGTGGACTGTATAAACCTGTGCGCTAATTAAATAAAACTAATGTCAACATACAGCGGATTTTCTCATTACAGTATTCAGCTAATATTTTTTGCAAGATATAATCTATTAAAAAAAAATCTATTTTGATATAATCTATTAAAAAAGTGCAATTCATAATTCATGACAATACCACAACAGTGTGAAATGCGATGCGGTGTCATGCGGAAATTAGCAGGGCCTCTTCTGGAAAACATCCCCAAATTGCGAGTATACTCTGAGTCTCGATATGCAGGATGTCACAGTCATAACTCACGTTGATGTCATGTCAGCCGGTTATCATTAGCGATACATGTTTTTGTGCATTGATATTTGGACATGTTTATGGCCTACAAATAAAATGTGAGTTTCAGTGTTTCGACAGGAAGTGTAAAATTAACGTAGAGGTATCTTCATGAAATCTCTTAGAGGTTTCCAGATTCAGAGAAGAAAATCCACTTTTCTTGCCTTCCGATTGGAAAAGTTGTTGATGACATCTTTGTAGTCTAATCTGGATGCAATGTCTTTTCCTATAAATACAAGAAGCCAACCCAGTAAACTAATGGGCTATACCTCTTTTAAGAAGGGATTATACTGGCAACCCTTTTCGGGCAATGAAGGTGGACTATAGAATGTTTTCAAAGATGTACATGTATGGAATTTGACCTTGAAGAGGGATTTTAAAAGGGTTCCTCTTAGAAACATCTCAAATATATATAAATACTAGAGAATATAACCAGACAAACCCGCTCAAACGAGACATTCGGACCTCAAAAGCAGGGCCCCCTTAGGCATGGGGCCTGGGGCGGTCGCCGCACTTGCTACCCCCCAAACGCCGCTCTTGCCAAAGAGCATTCATTTTTAGGAAAAGTGAATCCACCAAAAGTCTAATTACACCTCAGCATATGCAGCAGGTAACACTGCTAACACTGTGAAGTCAACATCAAAACATCCAAACATCTACCTGACCCACTTATCCAGTGCAAGGTCATAGGGCAGCTGAAGTCTATCCTGACAATCATACGGCACAAGGTAGGAACAAAACACCAGAACATAAAAATCAATGAATGTACTGTATTTGTTCCATACATAGTGGATCTTAAATAACAGACTTATCTGTCTATCTTTTATAAAATGCTTTTTCTGTCTTTCTAACTACACTATATGGCAATATATGGCACTGCTTTCTAACTACACTATGTGGACGCCATTCCAAATCATGGAGTTCAGGTGTTAAAAGGAGCATAAAATTGAGTAGAAAGCCTTGCAATCACCATTGACAGTTTAAATGTGGCACTGTCATAGAATGCAACCTTTGCCACAATTCAGAAATTTCTGCTCTGCTAGATCTTCCCTGGTCAACTATAAGTAATGTTATTGTGAAGTTGATACATCTAAGAGCATCATCACATCAGCCACAAAGTGGTAGACCTTGCAAACTCAGAGATCAGGGCTGCTTACTGTTAAAGTGCAAAGCACATAAAAATCACCTCTACTCTGTTGCATCACTCACAACTGAGTTTCAAACTGCCTCTGGAAGCAACATCAGCAACATCAGCACAAGAACTTTGAGTAAGGCGTTTCATGGGATGGGTTTCCATTGCCGAGGAGCTACCATGTGCAATATCAAGCATCAGTTTACTAGTGTAAAGCATGACAACATTAGACTATTAGATACCATTAGAGAATATTGTTTTCCAGATTGAAAAGTACCTATTGTAAAGTAAAGTGAAGTGAAGGAGGATAAGGGTGGCACCCTTGGTTAGACTGAGGGGTCCTACCAATGCCATAGCACACAAAGACATTTTAAACAACTGTGCACTTTCAACTTTGTGGTAACACTTTGAGGAACGTCCTTTTCTTTCCCAGCATGATTATTTATCTGTGTATAAAGTCAGGCTCATAAAGAACTTGAGGAACTCAAGTGGCCTGAACAGACCCCTGACCTCAACCCTATTGAATACCTTTTGGAATGAATTGGAAGGCTAATTGTTAGCCAGGTCTTCTCACCCCACTTCAGCGCCTGACCTTATAAATGTTATTTTTTCCTGAATGGGCACAAATTTCAATAGACAAACTCCAAAGTGTTGTGGAAAGTCTAACTAACAGAGTGAAAGATGTCATGGCTGCAAAGTGGGGGTGGAAGGGGGCATCTTCATAATAATACCATGGATTTAGAATTAAGGTTTCCAACAATCTCATATAGGTGTGATGGTCAGGCATCCACATATAACCAAACTTTTGGTAATATAGACTATCTATCTATCTATCTATCTATCTATCTATCTATCTATCTATCTATCTATCTATCTGTCTGTCTGTCTGTCTGTCTGTCTGTCTGTCTGTCTGTCTGTCTGTCTGTCTGTCTGTCTATATGGTGTCCTTCAATATTTTGTATGTATCTGAGTATTAAACAGCATAAGCCACATCTCTATGCTTTTGCTTCATTTCCCTTCAGATCAACCATATTATCCCCTTTGGTATGACCTCTATTGAAGAGCCATCAGCTCTGATGATGCAATACCTTAGCTTTGGACTTGAAGAAGGATGGAGGCATGTGCTGATACCATAAATGGGATACAATAGCGCGTGGGGAGGGACGGCTGTCAAGAAATAGTTGTGCTCGCGTTTCCTCCAGCCAAGGCATTCTGTCCCATGTTGGAATGGTCTGTATAGGTGTTAGATCTCCATCACTCAAAATAAGTGGGATGATTTCTTGCATCCATGTTGTACCTGGAAAAAAAGGAAGGATTATAACATTGAGTGGTAAGATGAAGAGTCAGTGTACAGCATACATATAGTAAGTTTGATTTATTTAATGATCTTATATAGTTGCAAATTCTCCTTTTCAATACACGTGACGGTGTTTAATAGACTAGAATAAATGTAAGCCTATATCACTTAGCATGATTATAAAAAAGTATATATATATATATGTATTGTCACACACGTGTGCTTGAGAGGCATTCTAAAGGCTTAACTGGGAGTAAGACACAGAGATTGGGGTTGTTGAATGGTGCTAATACCTTTCCTCCTTCCTCCACAGACTGGCAGAAGGAAAGCCTGCCTAGGACTCCGCCTATTTCCTTTGTGAACACACCTTCTACAAGACCTCACTTCCTTCCATGATCCCACCCCTTCCTGTCTCCTCTGTATATAACCAGACCTGTTAAACCTCTTGTTTAGTCTATTGGTGACTCACTCTTGAAAGCTTACAAAATATGTATCCATCCAAACATCTACATGAGCCGCTTATCCAGAGCAGGGTCACAGGGCAGCAGAGTCTATCTTGCCAATCATAGGGCACAAAGCAGGAACAAATCACCAGAACACAAAAATAAACAAATACATTTGTTCCATATATAGCAGATCTTAAATAACAGACTTATCTATTTATCATTTATAAAATGTATACACGCACATTGGTTCTTTGAGTCAGTCTGATCTCTGCTAGATTTATTCAGCTTTAACGGTTTTGAAAGCAGCAGCCTGGTTGGGGTGGCATCAAGCACTGAGCACCCCAGGAGCTAACACGACATGTAATGATATTTCTCTATTGCTGTCAAATGGATAGCCAGTATTAAATTTCAATTTCCACTTTTTTTTCTATGTATATTAGCCATAAAAAAATGTGTACTGTATATCATACAGGGATATTTTCCAATTTGTTATTTCAGAATAAGTTGTTACTTGTACTGTAATTTAGACATGACCTAAAAAAAGAATTTATTGTGCCACTTGCTCAGTGTTTTAAAATGTGCCTTTGTCACACTTTTACACACTTGAAGACATATGAGATGTCAAGAGGATAATTTTCTAATTGTATGTGTGAATTACAATGTTTCAAAAATATAAAATAGGCCTTTTTATAGGCTAATAAAAATTAAACTTTCATCTTCTAGTTATTTGGTTATTTTAAAATGTGCCTTGATTCATCTTAGAGCCTCAGATCATTATCTTAGGAGGCCAGAGCACATGACAGCAACACTGGGTACAAGGCAGGCCCCAGCTGTAGATGGGACACCCACATGGGTCACTCACTCATATGGTGTCAACATTTTGGATTAACGTGTCTTTGGTACATGGCAGGATACCTGAAGTACCCACAGAAAACCCACACTGAAAAGGAGAATTTGAAAATTCCACACGAATTTCACCTACTCATTTAGTGGAAACCATCCTGGAGCTGCTTGGTAAAATTGGTAACTACTTCACATCTTTATTCTGTACTTATAAAGGTACATCTATCTTGAGTTTACAAAGCTAAAAACAACAACTTTCTAGTGAGTAGGTTACAGAAGGTCATATTTTAAATATTACAAAGGCTACTGTTTTCCTTAAAAGGCCAAAGGTAATGTAAATATGTTCATAATCAACAAATACAGTAATAAATCATCCTACTCTAAGTAATATTCTCTTGCACATTGCCTATCCTTAATTCAAACTGAGAAACATCATGTACAAATTAATTTACACTCTTCAAATTTGAGGTTCTTTATTGGCACTTTCTCCTTGACCCATTGCTTGACATTTTCAAGAGTTTTTTTACATATACAATTGGTTCTTTGTTCTTTATAAAGATTCATAACATGTGGAAAAAAACAGAAATCTTAATGTCCAGTAGGCTACCTAGCAAGTTACGAACAGATCAAGAATATCTGAACTTACCCACAGTTATTGCATGTGGAAAGAATCAAGAATCAAAAACTCATTGGAATTTCACTCCGCTATTGTCTATTTATGGACTCTGCAGCAAACTTAAAGAAAAGGTTCCTTCTGTAACCCACATGTGGATAGTTGTTTTGGGAACCAAAAATGGTTTCCCTATGGCATTGTGCAGTAGAACCATTTTAGCACCTTAAATTTTCAGAGTGTTAGTCAGTCAGTCAGTCAGTCAGTCAGTATCCAACCCACTATATCCTAACACAGTGTCATGGGGGTCTGCTGGAGCCAACACAGGGCGCAAGGCAGGAACAAACCCTGGCAGGGCACACACACACACACACACACAGACCAAACACTCACCAAGGACAATTTAGGATCGCCAATGCACCTAACCTGCATGTCTTTGCACTGTGGGAGGAAACCAGAGTACCCGGAGGAAACCCATGCAGACACAGGGAGTACATGCAAACTCCACACAGGGAGGACCCGGGAAGTGAACCCAGGTCTCCTTACTGCAAGATAGCAGCGCTACCACTGCGCCACCGTGCCACCCTTTTCAGAGTGTACTGTTTCAAATGAAGTTTGTGGGGATGTAGTCAGTTTAACTTGTATAGACAGACAGACAGACAGACAGACAGACAGACAGATAGATAGATAGATAGATAGATAGATAGATAGATAGATAGATAGATAGATAGATAGATAGATAGATAGATAGATAGATATACTTTAGTTGTCCTCAAGGGAAAGTATATTTTGAATTTACTATTTTTTCCTTTTGCCTGACAGACTGTCGGCCAACAGTTACCAAGCACTCACTTCCAGCTTTTGAAACTACCGTCCACAGAGTTGCGCGCGCGTGCCCGCAGCTTAACCCAAATGTGTTTTTGTCACTTACCGCTTTGCGGTGGGGCATGCGCGCCGTCTTCACGCAGTAAGTAACAACCAGGCCCTAAAGCTGATTTGGAAACACACTGTGCACAGAACAATTCTAGTTACTCGGCAAGGCGGCCGTGATTTCAGAACAGTGAGGGTGGGTACATGGTTGCCACAATGATGAACGAAAGGCTTAATATGACGCAACAGGTCATCAAAATGCAAGGACGACATGCAAAACATTTGAAATGCATTCGTTCATCATGTAGGTGACCCACTTACGAGAACTCGCCCTCCCTTCATCTATTTTGGTCTACAGGCCAGACACTCCACCTTCTCCTTTTCTTCCTGTTAAAGTCAGTAGTAGTAGGGATAATTCTCCTTCCATCAGCAGTGTCTCAAATCCTCTGCTGTGACATTGTTTGCAACTCGGCACAGGCCAGACACTTACTGTCAGCAGATAATCAACGTTCAAACGGGCCGCAATAAGTTAAAAAAGTGTTTCGGTAGCTCACCGCGCGTGCGCTTTGCGGTGTGGTTTGCCCGCAGGTTTCACACCGTGTAGCTGTCTGTGGAAACCTCAGTCACACACATCACGGTGATTAAGTATTTAAGAAACAAAAATGCCTCTTTTTATAAAATAAGCAAACATATTAAAAGCGCCTCCACTTGCAACACAGTTAACCTAAACCCAAAGCACTATTTAATTTTACGCCACGTGTACGTTTCTAACTTGTTTGAAATAACAATAAGGCAATTATTTTGCCATAATTAAAATAAGTATGCCACTTAAATATTGATAACGATACGGGTGTACGTTTTCTTAATTTCAAGTTTTTAATCACTAAGTGACTGTAGGTCATTCACTGCTCAGGCTGGCAGTTAACAAAAAATAATACTAAAAAAAACTCGTATTATCGTACGTATATCATTTTCTTTACTCGTTGGCATGTAGGTGCCTACATGCACCGGCTATCTTGCACTTATGTTATGACATTACATAACGTTTCCTTCTTGGCCGTTTGTAACAAATACAAAAGACCAATAAAATTTCGTTCTGATTGCCCACACAAATAAATCAAAGCACACGTATAGTAAATTATAGGATCTCGTTGGAACACTTAACCTATAACGTGTAAGTTTTCCAAAGATCATGTTCTGTCACGGGGTCTGAAAGTTCACGGCTCTGCCTGTTTAGAATGCGATCCCCGCTGAGTCCCTCTAGCTCAGCTGCTGCCAAACTCAGGGTGGCAGCCTTCCGCTCCCTGTCCATTCGTCAGCCTGGCTCTACTTACCAGATTTTGGGTAGGTTACCGCGAATACGTCGTCGTCCCTAACGCAAAACTCTTCGGCATATTTCAGACTCTCTGGCGTGTGACATATTTTAGGCACCAAAAGTCCTTTGTAGAGCAGGTACTTTGATTCGTTGTCCATTTTACAAATAGCACCCTCAGGAAAGAATTTGGATCTGCAACTTGGATGACAAAGTTCTTTAAGCTGTTTGCGCCCTGCCCTCCGTGCTGTTTAATAGTCTTGGGGGCGTGGACAGAAATGACAATTAGCAAGCTAACTGTATTGTTATATTCTTCTGACAATGCGACCTACAGGGATATTATAATACAGTAACGCTGCATTTTTTCGTTTTATTCGTTTTCTTTTGCGGGTTAATTTTAAATGATGCATACTGAATTCCAATCATTCCATGAAGGTTTTAGGAATTTGAGATAATCTGTAACTGAGCACTTTGCATTAACTGAATTACACTGCAGATAATGCATGTCCTTTTTCATTGGAGTGTTTCAGCGCTCTCCACTTATCCATCCATCCATCCATTACCCAACCCACTATATCCTAACTACAGGGTCGCGGGGGTCTGCTGGAGCCAATCCCAGTCAACACAAGACGCAAGGCAGGAAACAAACCCCGGGCAGGGCCCCAGCCCACCGCAGGGCCTCTCCACTTATCAAAAATGGTAAGATGTTAAATGTCAGAAGATAACAGGAAGGCAGGACACTTTGCAATATATGCATATGCAGAATACGCACTGACAAGCATGCATACACACATGACACGCATGCTCACGCAACAGTTTGGACACCCCATCCAAGTTTCCACATTACATTAAATTTCTAAGAGAAAAAGATTGGAACACCATCTGCACGTAAATATTGAATGTCCATCCATGCATTTTCTAAACCCTTTATCCTGAGCAGGATCTCTGAAGACTGTCCCAGCATGCACAGGGCCCAAGGCAGGAGCAATACTTGGACAGGACAACAGTCCATCACAGGGTGAACACAGAGACCAGTTTAACATGTCCAGTCCACTTAACCTGCATGTCTTTGGAGTGTGGGAGGAAACTGGAGCACCCAGAGGGAAATCCACATGGGCAATAGGAGAACGTGAAAACTCCACACAGGGAACACCCAGGACATGAACCCCGGGCCTCCTTTTTGTGAGGCAGTAGCACTTTCACTGTTCCACTGTAATAAAACATATATGAAAACACTAATGTACAATTACTATTTATTTGATGACTATCACTAACTAAAAGTAAGAATGAATTTAGCATGTTCAAAGTTGGGGTACTAATACATAGTAGCACCACTTTTGGCAGAAATCACAGCTTACAAATGCTTTGTTGAAATCATAATCTTTTTATTCTTGATTTAAGAGATTTTTCCTACTCTAATAGGTCACAATATGTGAGGTCCTGAAATATCTGCAGAAGGTGAGTCCAGGGAATGTAAAGGCTAATCCATAGCCATCGGCTTTTGTGCTTTGGACACCAAGGCTCACGACACAAACAGACACGAGGCACAAGTCCAGCAGAACACAGGCTTTTATTCAGTTGTGATAAACTCTTCCCAATAGTTTCCCACCTGCCCCGCATAGTTAAAAAATCACAAAGAAACACACAGCACTCTCTCTTTGTCTTCTTTTCTGTCTGTCTCTCCTTCTGCCTCCACTCCTTCTCCAGCAAGCTTCACCCCTCTTCCTCCTGACTCTGGACCATGGAGCAGTGGCAGCTGGCTCCTTTTATCCTGCACCCGGAAATACTTTTGGTGGCCCGTTAACATGTTCACGAAACACTGGTTGAGGCAGGAGCCCAACAAAGTAGGGCTCTGCAGCACTCCTTGGTGGCACCCCCAGAACCCAGCAGGGTTGAGGCACCAAACTTCAACTCCCATGAAGCCTGTGGGAATCAGTGGTGCTGCAGCTCTCCAAGGGGGCTGGCATCTAGCAAACTAGTTGGAGATATAACCCTGTGCATGCTCTCTTCTCTGGTCCTTCAACTCAGAAAGTGTATCGGCCAGGTAAGGACCCTGGCCACCCACCACAGGACTTACTTCATGATTGATTTTGAGGTATTGTTGTCTTGTTAAAATATCCTTTTCAGCTTTAGTTTCATAACTGACGTTTAGAATTTAGTCGAATTCACTTTTCTTGTTTCACTAGCTAACATACACATCTAAAGTAAAAAAGTTTAATGCCCAAGTTTAATGGCTGGTAAAGAGTTTTGCAGATCCTTCAGGTATTTTTCCCCAAATGTGCTTTTGTATGTGTAGCCATATAGTTCCTTTTTAAATTTCATTACTTCACAGCACTGTGTTCTAATACATTTAGTACTTATTTTGTAATTGGAGATTTCCTCTTGACATCTCTTACATGTACTGTAGATTGTATGGTGGACCCAAGGCCATCATTCTGGTATGTCAGTTAAACCTTTCCTCAAGTTGTAACAGCCACTTTGCAAAACTTGCTTTGTCAGTTACGATTAACTTCATTTCGCACTGATGTGTCTGATTTTGACAAATCCAAACTGGTAGTATTTAGTTGTCTTTTTGAATTCTTCCACTTCTTTATGAAAGTCAGTTACCTTCATTTTCGAGTTCTCAGTCAGCTGCTTAAAGGAGTCCTCATTTGCTGAACGTAGCTACAGCATCTTAGAAGAACAGATGGTGCAGAATATTTATTCACCTCTGTTACTGTAACATGTAAATGACTCAATCCAATTTTCAAGTCTTATTGAATCAAGCAGACAAATGTTTGCACAAATCACATTAACTGTTTCATATCTTCAGTCTGTTACATAACAGTACATTCTCAAAGTCTGCTGAACGCAATTCTGGGTCACAGAGCTCCAGCACTTATCATGTCAGCTCACAGAGGAAAGATGTGGAATTACCAATTAACCTGACACCCACACACACTGTGAAAGCATACAGCCCGGACACAGACAGGAGGACACGTTCTTAGCCATCACCACACGTTTATTTCTACAACTATTATTTACACTGTCCTATGTGCACCGCCAATAAACACCCCCCACAGTCTCTCAAAAGTCACGGCTTCTTCACTATCCGTCTCTCTTTCTCTTTCACACTCTTCAGGCCTCTCTTCGCCCACCTCCTTCTCCGACCTCGTCCACCTCCTCACCCGACTCCAGCCTTGATTGTCGGGAGGCGGACCCTTTTATAGGCAGCTGAATGCCGACCACACTCAGCCACCTGTGACAACACACATACACACCCACACACACATCTTTGGGGATGGGTGGGGAAAACTGGAGTATCCAGAGTAAAAACCCACTCAGATACAAGAAGCATGTTTAGACTCGACACAGTCATCTACCACACAGTTAAAAATACTGGTTCCTTAATGACACTTTATAGTTATTTAATGGGTTGTGTGAATCCTTAGCGAGTCATTGTTTGACGAAGCACCATTTAATTTTGGGAAGGGTTCTTTGTGCTTTGAAAAACTTCCTAAAATGTAAAAAAGAAAACCTTTAATGTATGATAGTCTACAGTACACCAGCAGGTTATGAAAAACTGGACTTAGCCTGTCTTAATGGACATATGCAGCGACAATCCTTTTAAAATCAGGACCCACTGGTATTGCATAAATGTGTTACCATCTGTTCATGGGTTTTTACTGTATGGAGCATATTCGAGATCTAAACAGACAAAGGTTCTTTAATGGAATCTTCATGTGGATGGGTCTTTTGGCATCACTCTGAAGATCCACTCTGGCACCTTTATTTTTAAGAGTGCAGGTGTGGGATTCAAACCCAGGACATTGGATCTGTCAGGAAATAACAGCAACCACTTTGCCTTTGTGTTGTCAGTCTTTATGCATTCTGCAAATAAATTGTAATTTACTTGTGAATTAAAGTGTGTAGAAATCCATCCTGCTTAATATTGCATCCTACAGATTTTTTTTTACTTGACCAACAGACTGCAGTTCATGAGGTTCAAGGACTGTGAGGCAGAGATGATGCCCCATCACAGAACTCATCATGGCTGCCTTTGAGACTGTTGTGGAAAAGAGTATGATGGTAAAATTGGATGCCACCATGAACAAGTCTGGCCATCTGTTCCAGGAGGCTCTTTCTTGGAGTACTTTTAACCACAGGCTTATCCTCTAGTGGTGCAATAAGAAGCAACTCTGGAGGAATTTTCTGCCAGCTGCCATTGGGCAGTACCAACACTTCCTCCAAATGTCCTGTGCTTCTCTTCTGCCAGAAGCTAGTACAGACAAAGTCTACTGCAGTTATTTTAGCACAATATTTATTGTATTATATGATTTTCGGTCTGTTGTCTTATATTGTACTTTGAGTTGATATCTGTGTATTCTATGTGTTCATTGCGGTATGTATTTGAATTTCCATTTGGGGGTCAACAGAGTGTAATCTAATTTTTTCTGTTTTATACATTCAGTGAAATGTACAGTTGAACAGAGGTGCCAAATCTTTTGCATGCAACTATATACAATGCATTTATGAACTGGCATCCTGTATAATGCTGACTTCTAGCTTATGCTCATTGTTTTTAGGGTAGGGTTAGGGCCCAGTAGGTCGTATTCCTAAAGGCTATAAAATTAAATAAAAAATGCTTTTGTGCTATATTTGTAAGCAATTAAAATTTAAGATCTAAACATGAGGGCGGCACGGTGGCACAGTGGGTAGTGCTGCTGCCTTCCAGTTAGGAAACCTGGGTTCGCTTCCCGGGTCCTCCCTACGTGGAGTTTGAATGTTCTCCCCGTCTCTGCATGTGTTTCCTTCCAAAGACATGCAGGTTAGGTGCATTGGCGATTCTAAATTGTCCCTAGTGTGTGTGTGCCCTGCGGTGGGCTGGCACCCTGCCCGGGGTTTGTTGGCTGGGATTGGACCCTGTAGCTAGGATATAGTGGGTTGGATAATGGATGGATCTATACATGAAAATTAGGCCAAACATCAGATTGTATGTAATTTTGACCAATTCTACAAATATATATACTTTAGGTCTGGGGTCCCCAACTCCAGTCCTGAAGGGCCCCAGTGGCTGCAGGTTTTCATTCTAACCCTTTTCTTAATTAGTGCATTGTTTTTGCTGATAATTAATTTCTTTTGAATATCATTTTAATTGACTTATTTTGTAAGATTTGTTCCCCTGAATTTCTTCATCGTTCCTCTGAATTGCTTCATTGTTTTCCTTAAATGGCACACAAACAGAAATGAAATGTGAAGTGAGACCACCTAAGTCAGGGCCTCAAACTCCAAACCAATTTCACTCCAAGCTGCATAATTAGACACAGAGTCTTGTCGTAAATTAAACTTGTTCTTTAATTTCATGACTTGTTACTGCTCTCATTGTGCAATAGCAGACATTTCCAAAATTGTTGATTTTTCTCTTTTCTAAGAGCTCCGTTAAAATGTTTTGGATACCTTCATCTTTCTTTATTTTAAGATGTTGTATGATCGACGCAGTTTGCGGGTCATGTTTTGGCTCATTTTATGTCTCTTTATTGTTTGGCTGTTACTTAAGGAAAAGGAAACAATTAAGAGCTCTGAGTCTTCAAGAGCAAGTCAAATAAAATGAATTCAAAAGAAGTTAATCAGGCGCAAAAACAGGTCACTAATTAAGAAAAGGGTTAGAATGAAAACCTGCAGCCAGTGGCACCCTCCAGGACTGGAGGTGGGGACCCCTGTTTTAGGCAATTTAGAAGGTGCTTATTAAAAGCAATATAACTTATAAAAGTACCAACATTAATGCCTAAAATTTAACTTGTAAGATAGTGCAAAGTTAACCAGCAATAGAGAGCTCAAGATGTGTAATACTACAGTTAGTCCCAAGGATTAATGAAAAAGTAAATCTCAAGTAATGAAGTTTCAATTTGCATTTACAGTTTTGTTAAATCAGTACTAAAAATGGACTTTGTTGGTAATGAAATGCGAAACTCACTTCTGGGTTTACCTGTGTTTTCAGCTAATACAGGTAGTCACCTACACCCTAAGCTTCAGGTCATACTTTGTTTGTTTGTTTGTTTTTTTAAAGGAAAAGCCACATGTAAATAAAATGATGGCAAACCCAAATGAAAAAAATGCAGATTTATTCTTAAGAAAATGTTTGCTGATCCAACAACCTGCCACTTGCCCTCTAACAGCCCAGCCTCGGGTTACATTTCATCAGTAAGGAGTGCCGCACTCCAAGCGCCTCACTTCATGAATTTATTTGGATTCTTCTATATTAATTTACTGTAACATATTGTTCATTAACAAAAAATCAACATCTGTATCTGTGTGTGTCACAGTCATTGAAGCGGCAGGCCTTACTGCTCCAGAGAGCTGTTTTAGCTTCAGGCCCTGTGAAGTTTGCATATTCTCTCTGTTTTGTGTGGGTCTTCTCCTGGCACTCCTCCCACGTACCTGGCAACTACTATAAAGCACTCAGTGACTCAAAACTGATTGTGCATGAGTGAGTCACTCAACAGTATCCTTCCTACCTTACGCCTAAATCTACCAAAACAGGTGCTGTCTCTCTGAAGGATGGGAAGTTTAAGAGCACGATTTGGTTTTTGCTTTCAGCCGATCTTAGGCAGGCAGTGCTACGGTAATGCTGGGCAGCATAATGAATGTTTTGTGGCATGAATAAATAGGTGCCCAATGGCAAACCCTATGGAATGATGATCAAAAATGAGCTTTTGAAACTATACACAATGCAAAGAACAAATGAAACAAGCAGCATAGCACAGAGTTTTGAGGAGAATATAGCCAGGGAGGAGCTTGAGCTTTAGTACGTGGAAATGAATAGATTGATAGTTTCTACTTTTCTCTTTAGTGTAATTTTTAACAAAATTTTAATAACAATAGCAGCTTGGTAAATTTAAAATAAATAATATATGCTGTTTACATACAGAATACTAATTCATGACATGACAGGCATTGTGGTGAAATGTTCTACCTCTTAGCTATTAGGAATTTGCAATCAAATGCGTGCCCATTTAATGCCAGTATGGAGTTCACCCAATTTTCCTGTCTTTGCATGGGTAGCCTGGCTTCATTAGGCTATTTTCATTTTTAAATTCTTTCAATTTATCCATTAATAAACCTGTGTAAGCGGGTTCAAGGTGGTGCACTGAGTATCTGTCCTGAAAGCTTTGCATGCAAGGAAAGCAGAACACCAAAATAGGTTGCAGTCCATTGCAGACATAAACTCAGTCAGAATAGAGTTGAAAATTAATATCTTTGGTAATGTAGGTTGAAATTTATAAAACCTGGAGAAAAGGTAACATTAACACAATGAGTGCGTGACAAAGCAGCAACATCGGTGAGACTGGAGCTGTAGGGTAGTCGTGTCATCCACTGTGCCATCATTACTTAATATAGAGTCATGGGATCAATATTGTCACAGCATGCAACGTGCCACCATTCTCCAGCACAACACTGCTGTCTTCCTTGTTGGAAGTAACTAGCTTACCTTCATTAGGCAGGCAGCATGGTGCAGTGGTTAAGGCTTTGGACTCTATACCCCGAAGTTGTGCAGATCCCACTACTGACGCTGTATGACCACAAGCAAGTCACTTCACCTACTTCTGCTCTAATTTGAAACACACAAGAAAAATAACCAATTGTATCTCAGATGCTGTAAGTTGCCTTGGATCAAGGCATCGGCCAGAATAAATAGGTAGATAAATAGCCAATGCTGGCATTTAGTTGGAAACAGAATAGTGTCCACATGATTGTCTGTTGGCATACAGTGGTGCTTGAAAGTTAGTGAACCCTTCAGAATTCTCCATATACCTACATAAATATGACTTAAAACATCATCAGATTTCCACACAAGTCCTAAAAGTAGATATGGAGAACCCAGCTAAACAAATGAGACAAAAATATTATACTTGGTCATTTTTACTTTCCTGTATACGAAGTATATATAGGGAAAATATTGTAATCATCCAAAAATTTGATGTTGAGATTTTAATAAATCTTGACGTTTTAGACCTTCATGACTTTCTCGTATACAAAGTATAGGGAAAGTGTTAGAATCCCCCAAAAAATTCCATTTTGAGATTTTAGTAAATCTCGACATTTTAGACCTCCCTGAGTCAGAAAATACCATTTTTACTTTCTCGTAAATGTATAAGTATAAGGAAAGAATTGTAATCATCCAAAAATTAGATGTCAAGATTTTGATGAATCTCGACGTTTTAGACCTCTCTGACTTCCTCATATATGGAGTATGGGGAAAGTACTGGAATCCTCAAAAAATTCCATTTTGAGATTTTGGTGAATCTCGACGTTTTTGATCTTTGGAATTATGTCTGTGTGTGTGTGTATGTAAACACGATAACCTGAATACGATTTCACTTAGGTTAACCAAATTTTGCATATAAGTATTAGGTACAAAACACAAATTTCTATCACCTTTTGAGCTATTTCTGCTGACCGGTAGTGGTACTTTACCTTTTATTCATGCAGCTGTAGAGTCTGATTTATTCAACTTTAATTTTATAATAATTGTTGATGGTTATTTAATGTACCTAATAAAAAAATATAATCATTGTCTTGCGGTTTACTCCTCAAATATCCATCCCCATATATGAGTATACAAGAAAATCTAGGGGAGACCACTCCTGATTTTTTAATTGAGGAAAATCACCCAGTATTACATATCCATGAGTGGCAAAAGTATATGAACCTAGCAGGTAATTTGAAGGTGAGGTTAGAGTCAGGTGTTGTCTATCATTGTCATGGTGATCAGTCAATGTGATGACAATCAGATGTGAATGGGCACCTCGTTTATATTAAAACAGCAAGGTTCTATCAAGGGCTTCATCTTTAAACACGTTTGTGTAGTATCAGTGTGTCATGCCACAGACAAAGGACATTTCAGAGGACCTCAGAAAAAGAATTGTTCATGCTTATCATTCTGGGAGAGGCTACAAACATAAACAGTTTAGACTGCACTATTGTTACTCTCCCCAGAAAGGCAAGGTGTGTGACTGTCCACGATGTCACAAAAGATCCAAGGATAACTTCTATGCAACTAATAGCCTCTCTCACATTGGTTAGTAGTAATTTTAATCAGTCCACCATTAAGAAAACACTGAGAAACAGTGGTGGGCAAGACAGGGTTGCAAGGAGAAAGCCACTGCTTTGCAAAAAAAAAAAAGAACAACATTGCTTCCCATCTACAATTTGCAGAAGACCATGTGGACAAGCCTGAAAGCTATTGGAGTTATGTTTTATGGACAGATGAGACCAAAATAGAACTTTTTGGTTCAAATAAGAAGCGTTATATTTGGAGATAGAAAATCACTGCATTCCAGCATGAGAACTTCATCCCATTGACCGCTTCGGTGGCGCAATGGTATCAGCTGTTGACTGGTAATCAAAACTTCACGGGTTCGACCCCGGACAAGTCCGTTTTGAGAAGTGAGCTTCTCTTATTCTTACTATCTTAGAATAAAAACATACATTTGATTTCAGTCTGTAAGAGCTGGTGTAAATTTATTGTGAATTTCCCCTTGGGGATTAAGTATCTATCTATCTATCTATCTATCTATCTATCTATCTATCTATCTATCTATCTATCTATCTATCTATCTATCTATCTATCTATCTATCTATCTATCTATCTATCTATCTATCTATCTATCTATCTATCTATCTATCTATCTATCTATCTAGTAATATCGTGCTTTGGGCCTGTTTTGCTGCGTCTGGGCCAGGACAGCTTGCAATTGTGGACAGGAGAACGAATTCTGAATTATACCAGTAAATTCTAAGGGAAAATGTTAGGACATCTGTCCATGGACTACATCTCAAAAGAAACTGGATCATGGAGCAAGACAGCAACCCTAAGCACACAAGTTGTTCTACCAAAAAGTGCTTGAAGAAGAATAAAATGAAGGTTTTGGAATGGCCAAGTCAAAATCCTGACCTTAACCCAATAGAAATGTTGTGGAAGGACCTGAAGCATGCATTTCATTTGAGATAAAGCAGCAACATTCCTGAGATGAGGCAATTCTGTAGAGAGGAATGGGCTAAATTTCCTCCAATCTGATGTGCGGGACTGATCAAGACCTGCTGGAAACATTTAGTTGTTTTTTGCTGTAAAAAGGGGTCACACCAAATACTAGAAGCAAAAGTTCACATACTTTTGCCAGTCACCAATTGACCAAGTATGATATTTTTGTCTCATTTGTTCAATGGTGTTCTCTTCACCTAATATAAGGTCAAGTTTGTAAATATGATGATGTTCTAGGTCTCCTTTATGAAGTAATATGGGAAATTCTGAAGGGTTCACTAACTTTCAAGCACCACTGTAGGTGAGACACTTTACTGAAGAGGCAAGTTTAACTTTATTTAATTGAGTCCTTATTCGTCTCAGCCTGCTTCACCAATGAACTTTCCTCACCAGCAATATATTGTTGGTAAACTGCTACAGAAATGGCATACTTACAAAACTAAACCTTAAACCAGTGGTTCTCATGTTCAGTCCTGATTGTGGATCCCAATGCCCCAATGTGGTGATAGGGTCACTGTACAGTAAAAATGGCACCACGCTTTGGATGAGATGTAAAACTGAGGCCCTGAGCCTCTATGGTCATAACAAATCCCTGGGCATCTTTCATGAAGAGCAGGGTGTATCCTGGTATCCTGGCTAAATTACTCACAGCAAACTCATTGTTTCTGTCCCCCTAATCATTCCCTGTCTTTAACTGGCTTATTGTCTCTCACCCCTGCCCCACCTTAACAGCAAATGTGTGGTGAGCATACTGGCACAAAATGGCTGCTGTCTTATCATCCAGGTGGGTAGTGGTTGAAGTGGCTCCATACTCACTATGTACTGTAAAAAGCCCTTTGAGTAGTGAGAAAAGCGCTATGTAAATGTAAAGAATTATTATTAACACTGCTTTACAAAATCTATATGAAATGGCATACAACAGAGACATACGCATTGCACTTGTCATTCCAGCAGACAGCGCTTCACAGACATTAATAGTAACGCATTTTATTAATGAAAATGTTTGTGATGCACCTTTTGTTGGAATACCCTGTATTACTGATATGCATCACAAAGTACATTCCTATGGACAGAGCACTGCAAACGTTAACACTGAAGTCTACATTCATTACTTAAATTTGAAACCATCTTCGACAGATAGCACAGATGGATAGTCATTACTGGCATAAAAAATAGAAAATTAAAAAAAAACAAAAAACTAAATGCTAAAAAATAAAAAATAATTCTTTTGCACCTAGATTCGTACTTTGTACAGTTAAGAATTTAGCATACCCAGTTATTCATTTCTGGATTAATACAAAAAGCACAAACTGGAAGAAACAGCTTGCTTAACTAAAGTAGGAGTCCAATTAAAAGAAGAAAATGTTTGGGATGAACACTTGCAGTATCAGGGGAGATCCAGGAATGAATTTGAGAATGACTGCCTTAAACTGTAATAATATGAATATTTTTTAACTTTTTCCTTTCAGTTCTTTGTGTTTAATAAATTATTCCATGTTTAATAGCCAATATTCTGCCCAAACTTTTTTTCAGTCTGTTTTTCTTTTCTTTTCTTTTCTTTTCTTTTCTTTTCTTTTCTTTTCTTGTCTTTGCTTTTCTTTTTTCTAGTGTTCAGTTTCTCTGTCTTGCTCGTGGCTTATCATCAATGTTACTTCCTGTCAGTAATTTCAGGGCTTCAATCTTGTATTACCTCATTACATTGCTGCAACATTTTTATAGTTAATAAACATTTCAGATAATCTGCCAAGTAATTTTGCATTACCCTTGCATCTGTCACTCTAGTATTTCATATTTTGTTTGACTCCAACAATCTCATTTCTTTAGTCATTTTCAGACAAAATAAATAACTATGACATCCTTTGAGTTGAGTGACTCCATTTTCCCAGAGCACGTTTTCTGTGCCCTTCTCTTTCAGGGTCTGGCTTAAGGGCTTGTTTTTTGTTTGTTTGTTTTTTTATTATTATTATTTTTTTATATATAAAGTATAACACGATGACAAAATGTTGTATGCACTTGTCCATCCTGGATATTCACGGTTATTTCTTAAACCTGCCATATAATCACATATTTTCTCTGGTGTTACATTGTTGTGCTGTTTCACTAGTAATATCCACAACATTTGTGAAACCAAATATTTTCCTTATCATATATTCTCTAAGGGGTGGCATGGTGGTGCTGCCGCCTCGCAGTAAGGAGACTAGGGTTCACATCCCAGGTCCTCCCTTTGTGGAGTTTGCTTGTTCTCCCTGTGTTTGTGTGGATTTCCTCCCACTATCCAAAGACATGCAGGTTAAGTGAACTGATGATGTTAAACTGTCTCTAGTGTGTGTTTGGAGTGCGGGTGTGTGCGTTTACTCTGCCATGGACTGGCCCGCTGTCCAAGATTAGTTCTTGCCTTGCATCCTATGCTAGATGAGGAAGACTCCAGCTCCCCCCACAACCTTCTCTGGATTAAGTGGGTTAGAAAATGACCTGACATATTATTTATACTTTCATTTCTTATTCATACCAGTGATGCTTCTGAACCCATTACCTTCCAAAAGTGTTCTTCGAGTTTAAAAGTGTTTATTCTATTTATTAAAGAAATATTTTCTTTTACTACTCTTAATCCATTCATCCATTATCAGCTGGCATCACCAGAGTCCAGCTGCTGACGAGGCACTCTGAAGCCTCAAACACATCAGCGACCTGAGACATTCTGAAGCGTGTAAGATGACTTCTCCATCAGCAGCATTCTCTTTGGACTCTCCACAATCCCCACCATTCACCCAGGGGAAAAGACAGCTTCATAGCTTTAGACATGACAAACACTAGACACATGACAAACACCAGATAGTTCTCACTGCCATTACTCCAGTTTGGTCTTAAAGAGGACTGCAGTCAAAGAAAATTTTACACAAATTTGGAATTGACACTAAGTGGACATGGACGCTATCCAGTAACCTGAGATGAAGACTGGACTCCTTTGGTACTGTGTCCCTTCGGAGAATCCTTGAGTACCGTTTTGTTTGACTTTGTGTCAGATGAGCGGTTGCTCACGGAGTCCCAAATCAGGCACATTACCTGCATTGTGAGGGAGCATTAGTCGCTGCACTACAGCCATGTGGTGCGATTCCCCAAGTGGCTGGACCAGGCCAAGGGGACACCTTCATAACACCTGGCTATAGCAGATACATGGCCATTTTTGGAGGGTGGGACTGGACGTATCTGCCTTGGTGGTTGCCAACCAGGATCCCAAATCAGGACCCGAGTGCAGCCATGCAGCGGGTGACACCTCATCACCAGGGCCGGATTTTCCTATAGGCTAACTAGGCTTCAGCCTAGGGCCTTAAGATCAAGAGGGGCCTACATTCAAATTGTTAGCAAAATTTTATTATCTCTCATGTAATTTACAAACTTAAAAATGGAAGGTGAAAGGGCCTCATAAGTGGAATAGCCTAGGGCCTCTTTTCATATAAATCCGGCCCTGCTCATCACCACACTAGTTTGAATGGAATGGAACAGTGTGAGGTTTTTAATAGTGGCAGGAATGCCAATCCTGCCACCAACTGCCAAGTATTTGGATGGATGTGCATGAAAAATATGTCCAGGTTAAAAGTTCTAGGTACAGAAATGTCTCTTTGCTGTAGAGATGAAGTTGCACAAAACATTTTGATGTTAAAATAAAAAGTCAAAAATTCATTGCTAAAATAGAAAAGGACTCATAGTAATAGTCTTGCCAAATGGATTTTATATTCCTTTTTGTTTCTTTCTCCACATGGGAAACTAAATATGACAAACAAGACGAAACATGTCTCCTTGGCAGGCATAAAACAAAAAGCATTCCAAAAGATTTTTCCGAGGTCAGTTAAGAGGACTTATGAAAAGTCATCAATACATTTTCTGAGCCTGCTTTTCTTCAATTTCTGGGCTGCAGGGAGCCTGAGTCCATTTTGGCAGCACAGGATTCAAGGCAGGAAACAAACCCTGACACAGCGGCAGTGCATTACAGGGCACACACCCACATGAGCCACTCTAGAACCACCAGCTAACGTAACCTGACAGGTACTTTATTATGTCAAAGAATATCAGACAGTTCCATTTATCTGGAAAAATAGGCTGTTCTTTGTTTCAAGAGTTGACCTTCAGATTTGGTGGACCATATGATTTTCCTCCATTATATAATAATCTTTGAATGCAGACTTGCTTACTGATCTTCATCTGTGAAGCTGAGACAGTCAAGCTGAGAGGGCATTGGTGTGTGCCTGACAAGTGTAGGTAAGCCTCTACTGTGGGTGGCATTCCTGTTTTATTGTAGGATGTTACTAGGCTGTATACAAGAAGGGTCAGAGTCGCCTCTATTTCTTGAGGAGGCTGAGGTCGTTTGGTACATGAAGGCCACTCTTATATGATTTTTACCAGTCTGTAATGGCCAGTGTATGGTAGTGTGCTGGGGAAATGGTATTAGTGCTGGTGATGCCAACAGACTAAATAAACTGATATCTGCATACTACCTTGGACAATGGCTCTCATCCCCTCTGTGGGGTCTTGGCTAAACAGAAGAGCACATTCAAAAACAGACTGAGGGTAATGTGTTGGTCCAAGGAGTGGTATGTGAGGCTGTTTCCATCCTCAGCCATCAGGTTCTATAATGAGTCCACCCATGGCTGAGGTGGTACTGTGCCCTCTGTGTTCTGAATGGTGCTGAGCTGGCTTAGCAGATATTTTAACAGACAATGGTGCCCCATGAAATTTACTGTGCAAAAGAATGACATCCTGTACTGTAAAATTGTAATTTACTTATATGCGTAGTTCTAATCACTTCATACTTATTAACTACACTTTGTTTATTTACTTACAGGTAATTATTGATACATGTGTATTAATACCTTGTTATTAATACTTAAGGTTATTATAATTCTTGCTATATGTATTGTGGATAACACAGCCGTCATAGACCCCCCAAACCCTGGACACAACTAACACAAACACAGTCACAGGTTCAAATACAATGTATTTTTATTTTTTAAATACCTTTACAGGTCCTCTCAAACTGTTCCACAACACAGTACATGCAGCAATTGTGAATCCTCTCTCCTTCTTCCAATTTCTCTACCTCGACACAACTGTTGTCCTCTGCCTCCCGACTCTGACTCACCTAAGTGAGGCAAGATGGCTCCTTTTATGTTAGACTCAGGAGGATTTCTGATGTCATGACACAGCATGGCAGAAGCACTTCAAGGTCATACGGAAGTTCCCCAAAGTAGGAGGACCTTCTTCCAGCCAGCACTCTCTGGCAACACCCAATAATACCGACAGGGTTGCCCTTCCAAACTATGTGTCCCATGAAACCCTTCGGGGTCCAAACTGCAACAGTATCAGAGTTGCACTGTCACCTTTTGCCCTGGGAGATAAATTGTCCCCAATAACCAGTCCCCAATCCATCCATTATCTGATTGCCCTGATTTTTATTTAAACATTCACTGAATTTTTTGATCACACCTCGTGTAATCATTGTGTGGCCGTAAAAATTTTAAGACTGCCCCGCTATATTAATTGTGGTTCTTTTCTGAGGCTGCGCTGGAGTATGCCCTCCGCTTCTCTGACCATCAGTTTAATTCCTGCCATTGTTTGTGCTACTGGATTTTCTCTCTGTGGATCAAGTGCGTTGGGCGGAGGAGTTAATATTAATAACCTTCGCTCACTTCAATACTCACGTAGCACAAAGATCAATCAACAAAAGATCATGAAATACCTTCAAACTGCTCTGTGAGGATGGCTTTAATGAACATTCGGTCCGTAGCCAATTTTATTTTAAAAGACTTTTTTATGTCTCGCAACATGAACTTTCTATTTATGTCAGAGACTTCTTTAAGTGCTGGTGACTCCATTTCTCTCCATGATCTCTTCCCTCCTGATTGTACCTTTTATAGCTCACCTGATCGACGGGGTGGGCTTGCTACTGTTTTTCAGAATTGTTTTAAATGTAGACTTTTGACTGTAGACAATTTCTTCAGTTTTCAGGTTCAGTTATTTAAAATTGATCTTACAATTCCCATAACGTGTGTACTGGTTTATAGACCTCCTGGATATAATAAGGATTTTGTCCCAGAGTTCTCAGAGTTCTTATCTTTCATGGTGACGCGTGCCGATAGAATGCTGATTCTGGGAGATTTTAACATTCATGTTTGTTGTTTGACAAAACTCCTGGTTAAAGAAGGTTCAAATCTTGTGGACTTTTTTAATTTTACTCACTTGGTGTCAAGTCCCACACATCAGGGAGGACATACTTTGGATTTAGTTCTAACACTTGGCCTCTCTGCAAATAACCTGGAGATCTCTGACGCTGGCATTTCAGATCATTTTCCTGTTGTTTTGAAATTACGGTTTTGAGTCCGCCCATCAATTTCACTAAACCACAGCCCATTTTGTGGATGATAAATGCTGACACAGCGTGGAAATTCTGTGATATCTTCTCTGACCGTCATTTACCCTTGGTGTCAGAAGCTTTCCCTGTGTGTCAGGATATTACTGATATGGTTAAGCTTCTCGATCTCACTTGTAAGGATACTCTGGATCTGGTCACACCCTTAAAGTTAGAGCCAAGATAAAAGCCAATGTTCAACCTATGGCTAAATGAGGCCACTCGTGCACTCAGACAGAAATACAGGCAGGCTGAACGGAGATGGAAAAAGGACAAACTGTAAGTCTCCTATGAAATTCTCAAACCTCATTGGAAGTCCTATCAAGAGGCTGTGAGAGCAGCAAAATCACATTTTTTTATTGCGTCTAATTGCTAATGCTGCCTCGAGACATAGGGTGCTTTTTAGCACCATAAACACTCTCTTAAACCCACCTGTCAGCGGCTTCCCTGAGAGTATGCCTTAGACCTGTCAGCTTTTTCTCAACTATTTTATAAATAAAATCCAAGCCATTCGTTCCAGCATTACTCTTCCAAGTGTTGATCACTGTGGGATGACACCAGCCCCTCTAAAGCCAGTGCACAGCCAGTTTACTTCCTTTCAACCTATTTCTTCTTCTCAGCTAGCTGATATAATCTTGCAAATGAAACCTTCCAATTATCCCCTAGATATCTTACCCTCACACCTATTTAAATATACTTTTAGAGCTTTAGGTCCAATTGTTTTGGCTATTATTAACAACTGTCTAAAATCTGGTATAATGCCAGATAACATTAAACACGTAATTGTTCAGCCTTTGCTGAAGAAGCCCACACTTGATCCTACAGCTCTTTCAAACTATAGGCCTATTTCTAAGCTTCCATTTCTGTCCAGAATTATGGAGAAAGTGGTTTCTTTGCAGTTAATTTCATATCTGGGGATAACAATGTATGTCTGCAGTGGGCTGGTGCCCTGCCCAGGGTTTGTTTCCTGCCTTGCACCCTGTGCTGGCTGGGATTGGCTCCAGCAGACCTTAGGATACAGCGGGTTGGATAATGGATGGATGGATGGATAATGGATGGATAAGCAATGTATGTGATGTGTTTCAGTCAGATTTTAAAAAACTTCATAGTACTGAATCAGCTTTGCTGATGGTAACAAATGATATTCTATTAACTTTGGACTCAGGCTCTTCTGCAATCTTAGTCTTACTGGATCTCCGTGCGGTATTTGACACAGTGGACCATGGAGTTCTGTTAAAATGGCTTGAGGATGAAGTAGGCATTCAAGGCTGTGCATTGAAATGGTTCAAGTCCTACCTCAAAGGTAGATCTATGTCTGCAAAAGAAATTGGTAAATGCGCTGCTGCAACAAAATTCGATGTGTCTGAGAAACTGGGGCGAGATTGGAGGAGGCAAGTAAATGTAAAAAAAATGTAAGTGTCGCATTTTTGAACAGGTGTATTAGTCGGGGTCTGATTTCATGATTGATTTTTCGGGTTTCAAGACACGACTTATATCTATACATATTAATAAAAGGCAAAGCTCTCACTGACTCACTGACTGACTGACTGACTGACTCATCACTAATTCTCGAACTTCCCGTGTAGGTGGAAGGCTGAAATTTGGCAGGCTCATTCCTTACAGCTTACTTACAAAAGTTAGGCAGGTTTCATTTCGAAATTCTACACGTAATGGTCATAACTGGAACCTGTTTGACTGACTCACTCATCACTAATTCTCCAACTTCCCGTGTAGGTAGAAGGCTGAAATTTGGCAGGCTCATTCCTTACAGCTTACTTACAAAAGTTAGGCAGGTTTTATTTCGAAATTCTACACGTAATGGTCATAACTGGAACCTGTTTTTTGTCCATATACTCTAATGGAGGAGGCGGAGTCACGTATTGCGTCATCACGTATTACGCCTCCTACGTAATCACGTGAACTAAAAACAAGGAAGAGATTTACAGCACGAGTCAAACGCGGGAACGAAGGTAAATGACGTTAATTTTTGACTGTCTTTTAATACTGTGTAAGCATACATATTAACACATGTGCAATTAAACGTGTGCATTTACGGGGTGATTTCTCAGGCTTAAAAGCTCGCCTTTTATTAAAAAGGTAATTGCAAACTCTTTTCATTCTGAAGGGCACAAACCACGTTAGATTTCAGCCGTTAAACGCGCAAAAATGTCAGTACACCAGATAAATAAGCGCAACATATCATCAGTTGTATTGTATGCTTACAATACATATAGAAATGTGTTAATCGTTAACTAATATTATGGGATGGTATTTTTCGACTCGCGCCTTGACTTAAACGATTGCATGTCTTGGTGGGTTTGCGTAGCTTATTGTCAATATCTTTACACCTCTTTTTAAGACTTAATTTAAAAAGGTTTTCTTTTCTTCTTAATTAAAATTTAAAAGCAATACTTCACCGCTGCGAAGCCCCTCTAGCGCTGACATCCGAGGTTCGATTACGGTAAGCGAGTGCAGTGAGTGTGTACGCCTGATGAGCCAAGAATAAGGGGGAAAGACGTGTCGCGTACTCTTTGCATTATTTGACAGTAAACTATTTTCATCCATTCTATGATCTGCTTCTCACAACTGAAAGCACCGTGGCTGATGTTACCTGACTTGCTGGCCAACCATAAGCGTTACCTGGTAGGTAACCACCCACTCACTTCACTCCCTTACGGGAATCGAACCTCGGACATCAGCGCTAGAGGCAAAGCCCCTAAAATTGCGCCACGGCGTGTGGTTCGTTTATTTGACAGCATGTAGATCGGGGTAATTACATTCACGGCATGCGTAGTCTGATTCACAATCTGATTGTATGGGTGGTTACCTACCAGGTAACGCTTATGGTTAGCCAGCAAGTCAGCTCGAAGTGATCACTCGAGTGAAGGCAGCTTCACAAAAAAACAGATCCTTAACAAACTTTTATTGGTATATTTTCCCTCAATTTTAAAAGGTTTTCTTTTCTTCTTAATAATAATTTCAAAGCAGTACTTCGCCAGTGCGAAGCGCGGGGATTTGAGCGACTGACGCATACAGACATATTCATGAGTGCAGGTACTTCAGAAAGAAAGCACCGTGTAAACCTAAACTTTAAATTAAGTTCATACACCTACAAAAGGTTGCCATTGATTTGAGGCAAGATTGCTTTTCTCATGTACAACTATACGTTGCATTCTTAACAGTAAGCTTGCACAGCTTGGTCATATTACAACCTGAGTGCTGAACTGACAACGTCGTATACAAACAGAACTATAACAATTGTAATAAACAAACAAAAAAAAAAAGCGAAGAACCCTTGGATTTAATAAAAAGGCTCCTTCCTTGGCGAAGCAAGGAAAAAGGAAGACCTTATATGGCGTTCGTTTATAAAACAGCGGAAAAGCTGTGTTAAGGCTGCTTCACAAAAAAACAGATCCTTAACAAATTGCTATTGGGATATTTTCCCTCAATTTAAAAAGCTTTTCTTCTTAATAAAAATTTAAAAGCAGTACTTCGCGGGGATTTAGATATATATATATATTTATGTATATATAGATATATAGATATATAGATGTATATAGAGATATAGATATATATAGATATACATATATAGATATAGATATATATAGATATATATATATATATATATATATATGTATATATGTCTATATATATATTTATTTATATATGTAAGCTTATAATTACTGCTTTACTTCTCTTTAAGAAAGGAAGATGTAATGATACTTGATTTAAACGATTCCATGTCTTGGTGGGTTTGTGTAGCTTATTGTCAATATCTTTACACCTCTTTTTAAGACTTATTGACTGAAACGGGCTTTCACAAAAAAAGTTAGGGCTTTGCTACAGGATACACCCTCCACAAGTTAAGCAAGTAAAAATAAAATATTTCTGTTTTATTTAAACCTTTTAAGTTTGTATGCATAGCCCCATTTGGCTGTTTTAGTTTTTTTTTTCTTTCTTCAGTAATATTAAATCTCCTTAAAGAAAAAGAACATATGCATTTTACTTTTTTTGTATCTCTTTAGTAATATTTTAGTGTAAAAGGATAACCAGTATTTAAACCTTTTATGTTACTTTATAAAGTTATTTTACACAATGTTGAAAAATTAATAAGACAGCTACATATTTTGGCAGCTGCTGCTTTAATTTTCAATGAAATGAAAAAAGCTCTCCGAGAGAAAACCTCAATGAAGAAGAAACAGTTTGCACTATCTAAAAAGGAGAAACCCTCATTTATAAAGGTTTGCTGCAGATGACTTGACTGAAAATAAATTAATACTTCCTATGTGTATAATACATATTTATCTATTTTACTTATGCCTTTATTCCAGCAACTTGCAACATCTGAGGTACAATTTGTTACATTACTTTTGTTTTTTGCAGCACAGGCAGGTGAAGTGACTTCCTCAGGGTCACACAGTGGTGTCAGTACCAGGATTTGAACTGACAAGCTCCGGGTTTACTGAAATATTACTGAAGAAAGAAAAAAAAACGAAAACGGGCAAATAGGGTTATGCATACAGATGTCCATCCATCCATTATCCAACCCGCTATATCCTAAATACAGGAGCCAATAAGTAGATATGTATATATACACTATATATATATATATATATATATATATATATATATATATATATATTATATATATATATATATATATATATGTATATATATATATATGAATGTATGTATGTATGTATGTCTATATTTATATGTATATATATATATATATATGTAGATATGTAAATTTGTATATGTATATATATATGTATATGTGGATGTGTATATGTATATACAGTAATCCCTCCTCCATCGCGGGGGTTGCGTTCCAGAGCCACCCGCGAAATAAGAAAATCCGCGAAGTAGAAACCATATGTTTATATGGTTATTTTTATATTGTCATGCTTGGGTCACAGATTTGCGCAGAAACACAGGAGGTTGTAGAGAGACAGGAACGTTATTCAAACACTGCAAACAAACATTTGTCTCTTTTTCAAAAGTTTAAACTGTGCTCCATGACAAGACAGAGATGACAGTTCCGTCTCACAATTAAAAGAATGCAAACATATCTTCCTCTTCAAAGGAGTGCGCGTCAGGAGCAAAGCCTGTCAGAAAGAGATAGGAAAGCAAACAAATCAATAGGGCTGTTTGGCTTTTAAGTATGCGAAGCACCACGGCACAAAGTTGTTGAAGGCGGCAGCTCACACCCCCTCCGTCAGGAGCAGAGAAAGAGAGAGAGAGAAACAGTTTGTTTTTCAATCAAAAATCAATACGTGCCCTTCGAGCTTTTAAGTATGCGAAGCACCGTGCAGCATGTCGCTTCAGGAAGCAGCTGCACAGAAGGTAGCAACGTGAAGATAATCTTTCAGCATTTTTAGACGAGCGTCCGTATAGTCTAGGTGTGCGAACAGTCCCCCTGCTCAATCCCCCTATGTCAGGATCAGAGAAAGTCAGCGCAAGAGAGAGAGAGAGAAAAGTAAGTTGGGTAGCTTCTCAGCCATCTGTCAATAACGTCCCTTGTATGAAATCAACTGGGCAAACCAACTGAGGAAGCATGTACCAGAAATTAAAAGACCCATTGTCCGCAGAAATCCGCGAACCAGCAAAAAATCCACGATATATATTTAAATATGCTTACATATAAAATCCGCGATGGAGTGAAGCCGCGAAAGGCGAAGCGCGATATAGCGAGGGATTACTGTATATGTATATGTAGATATGTGTATATGTAGATATGTATATATATGTATATATGTTTATGTATATATATATGTTTACATAACCTCTTTAACACACTACTTCTCCGCTGCGAAGCGCGGGTATTTTGTTAGTTTTATATATAAAAGACAGCAACACTCATAACAATGACAACACAATTACATTGACAATCATGTTATGTTATTTTTAAAATGTTTCCTTTTTTTTTTTTCATAACCTCTTTAACACACTACTTCTCCGCTGCGAAGCGCAGGTATTTTGCTAGTGTGAGTATATACGGTAAATGCAAATCAGATCTGGGGTTTAACTTGGCCCTTCCAGAACCATCCATTTCTTTCTTTTCAGCTAATCCATGGTGGATTTATTGATATGTTTAGGATCATTGTCCTGTTGCAAGGCCCACTTTTAGTTGAGCTTCAATAATCGGACAGATGGTCACACATGATCCTCAAGCACACTCCTGTACAATGAAGAATTCACAGTGGATTGTGTGCTGGTGACCTGACCAAGATCTGATGCTGCATTGCAGCACCAAACCTTTTACATCACCATGTTTTACAGTTGGTATCAGGTTCTTCTAGTCAAATGATGTCTTTGACTTTCAACAAACATGTTTTCTGATACTGTGGCCAAAAAAATGTCTTTGTCTCTTCTGTCCAGAGCACATTTTTCTAGACGTCATAGTCTTTGCCTTGATGTTCATAAGCAAATTTTAATCTTGCTGTGAAGTTTTTTACAGAAGGAAACAGTTTCTTCCTGGCTCACCTTCTGTGTAGATTAAATTTATATAGCCTCTTTCTAATGGTATACTCATGAACTATGACATTAACAGTGTCAAATGCTACCTATAGGTCCTATGATGAAGTTTGGGGGTTTTTAGAGACTTTCTCAGCATCTGAAATTCTGCCCTTGGACTGAACTTTCTGCCTGAACAAGTTTGCAGCTGTTTGAAATATTCACTTCTTGCAGATTTTCTCCCAGACAGGAAAATGGATGACTTCCAATTGAAGATTTTTTGAAAGCATTTCCAGAATCATAAGCATCTACAACCTTCTTTATGAAGGCCTCAGAAAGTTCTTTCAGTTTTGGCATGGCAGTAGCACACACACTTTGACAAGAAGGAGTAAAGCAAACTAAATGCTTGAAGATGAAATAAGACAGGTTCAGACAAGATCATTTTTAACAATGTTCTAAATATCCATCCATCCATTTTCCAACCCGCTGAATCCAAACACAGGGGTCTGCTGGAGCCAATCCCAGCCAACACAGGGCACAAGGCAGGAAACAATCCTGGGCAGGGTGCCAACCCACTGCAGGACACACACAAACACACCCACACACCAAGCACACACTAGGGCCAATTTAGAATCGCCAATCCACCTAACCTGCATGTCTTTGGACTGTGGGAGGAAACCGGAGCGCCCGGAGGAAACCCATGCAGACACGGGGAGAACATGCAAACTCCACGCAGGGAGGACCCGGGAAGCGAACCCGGGTCCCCAGGTCTCCCAACTGCGAGGCAGCAGCGCTACCCACTGCGCCACCGTGCCGCCCTGTTCTAAATATTTTCAGCAAATCATGATATTATATGTCATGAATTGCTTTCCATGTGACAACAGGAAGTGGAGAAGAGAGAAAGAAAATGGAGAGATTAATGGATGAATTTGAACTTTGGACTTCTTTATTCTCAGTTAGGAATGTACGAAGAAGTATCCCACCCATCATGATGTAATGAGTTTAACAGATACATAATATATAGGGGTATACTTTCATTTTGCAAATCTGATTTTTCCCATGAAGATGTATGAGTTTGAATCTGTTTAAGCAGGAGTCAAAACTGTACAAAGTGCCGGTCACTAAAATAATAATAATAATAATAATAATAATAATAATTATTATTATTATTATTATTACTGCGGTGGGTTGGCACCCTGCCCAGGATTGTTTCCTGCCTTGTGCCCTGTGTTGGCTGGGATTGGCTCCAGCAGACCCCCGTGACCCTGTGTTCGGATTCAGCGGGTTGGAAAATGGATGGATGGATTATTATTATTATTATTATTTACTTGTATTATTATCATTAATAAATACTATAGGGTGAGTAAAAAATATATTAACATTTGAATGGCAGAAACAATTTATTCACAAAACATACTTCATATGTGCAAGATGATTTACAGGAATGTCTCAACCTGTTTGCCATCATGTTCAACACATGTACCATATGTGGCACATAAATTGTCCACAAAAATTGCATATAAGTATATACATAGCAGTACCATTAGTGTTAATATAATTTTGACTCACCCTGTATGGTAATTTCTAATAAATGTAGTTATACTAAATATAAAATCAAACAATACTTAACCACTAATGTGCAAAACAAACCTTGACTCTTATCAGAAAAGGAGTTTTTAATACTTTAAGACAGACAATAAAAGAACCAGATATAATTGATATATATATAAAATAAATATATGCAGTATATATCTACATTTTACCTAGGCATATGTACATGGCAGCCCATTGAGTAGAAGCAGTTTGACATTATTAAAGTTAATGAAAAGATACAAAAGCAAGTAAAACAGTCCATAGCGTTTTCCTTTGATTAAAGTATATTCTTTTTAACTCAATCTACATTTACATAGCACAGTCCCTGCCAACTAGCTCAGACAGCTCCACACATTTTAACTGTTTTGTATAATTCAGTATAAACTTGCCTTCTAATTTTTCATATTGGAAAGTCCCCTACACCACCCTCTATTAAGCAATGGCTTACTGACGTGTTATGCAGTCTGAAACAGAAGCTAACAGAAGTTCACTTTGGAGTGGTCTGAGGGGGCTTAACTGAAACATATCCATGTTTAGTATAAGACCATTCTTCATATTAGCAAGTCATTTTACCATCATGTCAATATGCTACACTGCACAGAGATGGATAACCCATCTGTAGATGTTTTACAAGTGTCAGGAAGACCAAAAGAAGCCTGTGGTAAGGTCATGTTATAAGAAATGAGTAATTGATGCATTTTCTGCAGTACCTAAACTAAAGTGTTACCAAAATAAAATTTACTACATAGGGTCCATCTTAGCTTTTCTACATAATGCGCAAATCCTTTTCTGGATTCAACCAGTCCTTTTCAATTCTCAGTACAAGTTCACATTTTAAACTGCTTCCTTTTGCTTGTTGTCTCCAAACTTCTCACTTACCTAGGGCGGAAGAGAAGAGGAATGATCAACAATATCTCAATGGAAGAAAAAATAATATCATAGAGGTGCATGTCATTATAATCAATTAGTGCACTTTAGAGCTTTTCAGTAAGTGGCACTCACAGATCCAGTGTCCCGGGTTTCATTTCTGCTTATGGTGGTTCTCACTGTGGTGTTTGCATGTTCTTCTGTGTTGGCATTAATCTTCTCCTGGTATTCCATTTTTTTTCTTAAGGTGTTTATGCATGAGAGTGGGACCCTTTATGGAGTAGTGCCCCATTAAAAGCTGATTGTTGCCTTGAATTTGATGCTGCCAGAATAGGCAACCCTGAAGTGAACTAAATGTGTTTGAAAATGTTATTTTATGAATAAAACAAAGTAAAAATAAATATGAGCCTATTGCTAAATTAGTCCTAGCATGTGGTATGTGTGTGGGTGTGTGTTCACACCCTGCAGCAGACTGGCACCCTGTTTCAGGTGTTGTTCTGGCCTTGTGCCCTATGCTTACTGAGATAGCCTTCAGCTTCCCCACAGCCCTGTCCTAGATAAGTAGCTTAGGAAAATGGATGGAGCTTTCCTTCTGCATACTAAACAGTATTCAGCCTGCATTGTGTTCTAGTTGCTAAGGAGATAGACACGGTGACCCAGAATGAGTCACATAACCTGCATGGGCTGAAAAAGTAAAGAGAAAAAGAAAGAAATTTGTAAATTATTTATGTTATCTTCATTTTGTTATTTGTCTTGTTCAGGATATCAGCTAAATATTAAGTAATAAAAGGCAAGCAAACTTGAGTTGTTCACATACAAAAATTAAATTTAAGTTTTTCAGTAAAAAACAACTGACTAATTTATAATAGCAAGAAAAAAACAATGTGTTAGTGTGTTAGTTGTATTCACCACCACAAAGTGCTTTGGAGTATTAAATGTCATGAAAGCTTCTCTGTAAATTGGAAAAGCGATTAAATGGGGCTTTTGAATTATCAGTTTCTTTTCTTTTTTTTAACATTAAGAAAGCCACACAAAGAATGAGGCAATTACAATTTATGGTATGTAATAACATACTATAAGTAGGCAATTCAGCTCAAAACAAGACTGCAGGCATCGGTTCCTCAAAGTCTTCACTACCTGATCCTGAGCAGATCATTTGTCTGCACTTAACCAGTTTGAAAATAAACCACACTTACTAAATGTTTTTAGATCATCTATATCTATCTCTATATCTATATATATATCTACTGTATATCTATATAAATCCAACATCTGTCTGTCTGCTTTTCATTAGAGAAATACTTAACAGATTTAGTTCAGGTTTTTTTCTATAAATTGCTTGAACATTCCGGTGGATTTTGCGACTTCTCTCATTGTGCTAAGTATCATGGTTCACTTGCGTTATTTACGCAAATCCAAAGGAGAGGCTGCAGGCTGAGGGGAGGGGGGTGGGCCCTCCTCATTCACTCACCAGCCTCCATTCGAGTCGCTCTACCTCTCTTCATGTGTTGGAGTGTACCTTGCCTCCACTTAGCTAGTAACATCTGTTTGTTGAACAGACGTTATCATCTACAGATTAATAAGGAGTAACGTTTGATGTTTTTGTGAGAGAGAGATCAGTGCTACATATGTTTTAGAGGGTAGCTGCTGATTGCCAGTGATATCACGGCCATGTGCATTTCACCTCACATGGGGGACGTTATCCTGTCAGAGCTGAACACGATCAGATACAGTGCCAACGTTTGACACTGGAACGTACCTATCTTCCGCTTGGCCAGAATTACATTTTTTTTTATTGATTATTAAAATTTGTCCTGTTTCACTGCTACATGTGTATCTATCTAACTATTTATCATTCAATTAATTTGAGACTGCAGCAATTTTGCTATGTTCTGTCAGGGCACTGGTAGATAAACGTTTTGGTGTGAATGGAAGATGTATGTAGTGTGGCAGAAGATGTGTGTAGTGTGGCAGACGGCCAGGACTCCTCTACAGTGGAAGGACTGGGGGAGAGAGATTATTCATGACATTAAATTCCCCAGAGTGCTAGATGGCAGCCCCCCTGGGTTGCAGCAGTGCCTCAGACTTCTACAGGGCTTCATGAGAGTTGGAGTTTGGTGCAGCACTGTGAGGTTCCATGTGCTCTGCCAGAGGGTGCTGTAGGTACTGTTGAGCCTTGTGTGGGTGCCGTATAAAAGGAGCCAGTCTCCACTACTCTAACAGTCAGTCAGGAGGAGGTGAACAAAGCATGCTGGAGGAGAAGTGCAGGTGAAGAGAGAGAAAAGAGAAAGGAAAAGAAAGAAGAGAAGTGTGTTTTGTGAAGTGTTGTGTTTCTGCTTTAACTATGTTGTGCAGGTGAGAAATGGGGGAAGGTGCTGAGAGACAAGATTCACAGTTGAGAGAACCAGCAAGAGGTTCAAACCAAAAGTAACGCACAAATAGAGTATTACACTTGGCTTTTTAAGAGTTTTGGTATCCATAGATTACATAAACAAATTATTTCTCAGCTATCCATTCATCCCGTCATGTCGACTAAACACCGGTCACAACCTCAAGGGCCATACCCCTTAAAGCACATGGAAGTGGACCTAATGACCAGATTACAAAATGGCAGCAACAGAGGACCTAAAACGTAGCAAAACAAAACATCTGAATCAGTACAAAATGCAAGCAAATAATAAAAGAAACACAATCCTTGACCTCAATAACTCCTAGTACAAGTATAAATTTATACTAAGGAATTAGCCTAAAGCCCAATTGTGATATCCTAAATCTCAATGACTTACTTAATTTTCGTCCATTTCTCTCCAGATATTTTATTAAACCAGATACTTCATCATTAACACACACAGGTGTAACAAAACCATGTTGGGTAGTGAGTAGTGATGAGCGAACGATTCATGCAAAAACAAATGGTGTTCTACCACAAATGAAAGTCATGCATGTATGTTTTTTTCTTGTCTTTTTTTCCGTGTGTATAAGCATCTGAACAGTTACTCTGTTGCAGGGCATAAAAAGGGATCACATGGCCTGAGAGTGGCTTACCTGCAAGCACTTCAGTGGTCCTTTCCTGCAGCCAAAATCCATTTGCGCTGGTATGTGGATCCTGGATTGGATCACCTTAAGGAGTTGAGAAAAATTAGTACAGTTAGTATTATCTCGAAAGCTTGCATTTGTAATCTATTTAGTTAGCCAATAAAAGGTGTCATTTCACCCTACTTTCTACTGTATCAATCTATGGCTAACACGGTACAAGACTCTACTGTTAAACATATTAATGGTACAAGGCAGAACCAGTGGCATGAAAAAGAAGGCAAACAGAACACAAGGCAAATGAGGGAGACTGGAGGAACATGGAACAATAAACTTGATACTGAAAAGACAGTAGATGAAGAAGATCACTCTTCATCTGTGCAGTAACCCTTAGGGAGAAATATTCCTTGTCTAACACCCCAGAAAATGTAAATTTTAAACCCTTGAAAAAAAACAAAACATTTCTATTAATTTTGTACTTTGCAATTGCACAAACTGCAAGCAAAGCAAAATTTAGGGGCAATTTTAAATGCATGCAAAGAAAGCTTATCTGTTTGAGTCATCACTAATAATGAGTTGCCAGATCGTTTGACATTAACATTGCTTTGTTAATTGGCAGCAGGTCAAGAAAATAAGAAGCAATTAAAAACAGTGAATGTAACTATTGAAGACAAAAAAAGGGATGCATATCTGAGTGGAATACTCTACGCAAAAATGATATTTTTTTTATATGTTACTTATTCCATGTAGTTTGTAGTGTTGGCTAAGAAAAAAAAATGTTAATCTCATCTTATCGTGCAGACTGGAGAGAAAAAGTTTATCACCTAATAGAAGCTATAAGTGACAATGGCAAATGATGTTAAAATGTCCATGCAAATATAGAACTGCAAATCTCATGTTACTCATGTTGTATAATCCACATGTCAGTTATCCAGTCGTATGCTCAGAACATACAAGACACATGCCTTTTTGCTTTAAATATTCTTAAATATATACTATTGGACAAGCCAACACATATCATAGACAGGAAAGTAAAACTCCATTGGAATGCATTTTTGAATTAAAGGTCCACCTCTCCTCCTCATTGGTTGGTCAAAATTCTGTCTTCTATTCAAAAAGTCTTTCCCCTGAGGGTTTAGTTTCCTGTTTCTGATGTGCGCTGGTATTTCCAGAAGCATATATTTAAGAATATACAGTATATTTTCAAAGAAAAGAACACCATATTGTGAAACATGAAAGAGGCTCGCTTATGTTTTGGGGCTCCTTTGCTGCATCTGGCAACAATGAAATCTCACGACTTTCAAGACATTCTTGAGAGAAATGTAGTTCATGGATCCTCCAACAGGATAATGACCCAAAACACATGGCTAAATGCACCCAATAGTGACTAAGAACAACACCTTGGACTATTTTGAACTGGCCTCCTATGAGCCCTGAATTCAGTTTTATCTATGTAAAGAAATGTAACATGCCATCTGGAGCAGCTTGCTCAAGAAGCATTTACAAACTACCTGTTGACAGCTGCAGAAGTCTCATTGACAGCTCCAGTAATCGCTTGTTTGAAGTGATTGCCTCTATAGGTCGTACAATAAAATATTAGGTCCCATTATTTTTGTCCATAACATTTTCATTTGTGTTATTATCTGAAATATTCTGTTGAATCAAAACTCTAAAGCAAAGTCTGATTTTTGTTAAATATGGAGTAAATGATGATGTGTGACAATTACTTTTGTCAGTTTCAAGTTATTTTAGAGACACTTGTGGGTTCTTCTTTTTTTGTGGAGGGGCACCAACAAATCTGTCCACGTGGCATAACGGTAAAGTCTGTACTCCAGTAGTAAAAACAGATATTACACAAATCCATTAGCTTTGTGCTCAAATCTGAAGTCTACTAATGTTTCTACTTTACAATGTCTGTTGGATTTCATCAGTGCTGGACCTGAAACTATACAGCTCTTCTTCTGTTGTCTTGTATTTTGATGCTGAAATCCTAACTGACCAACTGAACTGAAACATGGATGTCTTATGAAATAAACTGCTTTCCTGCTTCCTTTTTTTTCAGGTACAAAGGTCACTTTAAAGCTCAATCAGCTCAGTAAAGAGGATTTAAAATTAAATAAGCTGTCAAAGAAATCTTTTAAACAGTAAGCCAAGTAAAACAGAAGGCAAACACCAGTGCCAATGACAGTCTATGAATTTAGTGGGTGTGCTGGAGTTTCAGCAAATTAACTTTTTGATAAAGAACAAATCACACACACTACTGTTTAACAAAAAAAAAAAAGATTTTGCATGGGATTGATGGAAAAAAATAAAAAAACATGCATTCATAATTTGTAGAAATATTAAAGAGCAACACCAGCATACTGAAAAACAGGGCCTTTCATAATCTGCTTTATTAATAGAGTTTATTTTCATTGTCAAGTCAAATGTGGATTTGTCATCAAGAATACAACTAAAATGTCTGTTTCCTTCAATGCTTACTGACTGACAAAGTTAAAATCCTGCTTTTGCAAAGGGATGACTAAAATTCCTGCACAAAAAGAAAAAGTCTGTTTCCACTAAAAGCAGATGGAAGGACATATTTTTTGTTTGAATCTGACCTTCTATCATTTCACATATACATTTACTTTTATTTGATTCGCAGACGCTTTTATCCAATGCAACTTACAAAGGAGGTCAATATAATCGAGTAAGCATCAGTCTGGGGTGCTGTTTGGGAACAAGCATTACAGGACAATGGTCCAAAGTTGAGTACCACTCAAGTGAAGAGCTCAGAACAAAATACAATTGAGTTACAATTCCTAGCCTACAAAACCTAACAGCTAGAATTTCACCAAACAAGAGGGGCTTCAAACACATTGAGGAACTCGGGAATTTAAATAAAGGTGGGAAGCCCTTGCAACCAGCTAGTAGCTACACATGAAAAGAGTCCAGATTGAGATGTGATACCACACAGAAGTGGCATCACCAGGCACCTTTCATCAGCAGACCTGAGTGGATGAGAAGGAACAGAGGACCTCACAAGTGTCTCCATATATATAGGCGCAGACCCACTGTAGGCAAGCATGAAGGATGTGCACTGAATATAAGCCATTACAAGGACCTCAGAAAAGACAGATGATTCATGTTCACTTTGGATGGTTGAATGCCATAAGTGCTACTACATTTTGAATCTTCTGTATAGCTTAGTGACATATTCTGGTAATCCTGCCAGCAGAGTTGCTGTAGTCCAGTAATGACAAAATCAAAGCCTGGGCCAGGAATTGTGCTGCAAATGATATCAGATACAGCCTGATCATGCAGATGTTGTATAGTATGAAAATGCATGGTGTACAGGTGTTCCTAATAATTTGTTCAGGTGAGTTCACGTAATCACCCATGACAATAGTTAAATATAATCTAGTCAGGCCAATAATGTTAACATAACAATTCAGCTAAGGTCAACTGACAAGACCAAAGCTCCAGTTAACAGCATCCTTGACGGAAATAAACATCTGGCTTTGCTTTCTTGTTTATAACAGTGAATATCACAGTTGTGATAGCCCAGGCCAACTGGCTGTCCTCCCATTACAATAGCATATATACAAGTAATCAATCATCATTGTGTAAACTGAAGTAAATGAGATGATCGGCTATTGTGTAAGTGTCCTAGCTGAATAAAATGTTCACATCTGTCTACACCTCTGGGGTCCCTTTCTGTTGAGGGGAAGCATTGTTTTGGCAAAGTGTCACAGGTGTCTGGTCACGCTTATAGGTAATCTAACTTAGACACCATTAAAATATCTGACTACGCCACCCAGTTTTATTAAGAGACTGGGAACTCCTGAAATTTACCAATAATAGCACACAGGTTTCTTTAAATTGGGCGGTGAGTAAACACACAATGAAAGGCACAACAGTAATTTCAGAAAAAAGCAACAGTAAATTCTATTGTACAAGACAATATAAGGTACATTAAAAAGATAAATGAACATAACAGAACCTAAACATATCAGGAATTAATTTCCTTTTTTTAAAAGGAAAATACACAGTCCACACTCTAAAAGTCTGTAAAAACAAGAATTGGAGGATACAAACTTTAGTGGTGCAGAGTCCAGTTTGTGCACTGTGTTACCCCAACACTTAATTGTTCATGGATGCACTCTGTTCCCCGGCAGAAGTTGTGTCAAATTGTTGACTCCGTGTCAGCGTCTCTTCGTTGTTCCTTTTTCTTCCACTCTGGGCTCCTTGTGTGGCTGGGACATAGGCATGCCTCATTCCTTGTCTGTCAGCTTCGCTTGGTCTTCTCATGCGGCTTCCCTCTTTCGCTGGACCCACAACTGGCGTCTCCTTGTGGAGCTGTCTCTTCCTCCCTGGAAGTAAATGTTGCCGTCCTTGTGCCTCACGTCGTGCCAGCCAGGTACCCTTGTCTGCCTGCTAGCCCCTATGCCCTGTCCGAGTGTCTTGGCAGAGTTTCCTGTGGACTCTCCCTCCTGCCTTCTGCTGGCCAGCAGTTTATATTTACTTCAGCCCCTGCTGTTGTCAGTCCTGGACAAACAGTTTAATCAATGGCACATCTAAATTGCCTGGGTTTAACAATTAATAAAAACACAAGTTAACAAAATGTATGGTTACCAAACATTAATAAGTACAGATATGCTGATTAGTAACCAATATTTCCAAGCCAGGTAAATACAAACATTCTCTAAGGCCAAACTTCAAAGCAGTGACTCCCTTGCAGGACAGCAAATACCATTAATAAGTACAGACAGCCTTTTAACTTCTCACCCCCCAGTCCCAACAGTGGGTGCCTAATGGAACCACCCAGTGCACAAAAAAATGTAAAAGTGTCCCCCTCTGACAAAGTAACATTGAGTGTTAGCACAATCAGGGCCTGTATTTACCAAGCACATGAAAATTACTCCTAGGAATAGCACTAAACGTCAGACTAGGATATGAATTTGTCTTGCCCCTGAGTAGAATGTCAGGAGTATGTATGAAGCATCCTACTCTTACTCCCAGCTAGGAGTAAGAGTTTACGTCTGAGAATGAATGACATCTCAATTTTACAGCTACAAAGTGGTACTCATGGTGCCGTTTTGTAGCTTCCTTGGCAATCAAAGAAGAAGAAGAAGAAGAAGAAAATAATAAGGTAGGAAATTGAGCTGAACTGCATTCAATTGTTGCCACTTCAGAACAGCATCAAGAATTACTATATACTGCAGCAAGCACAGAGATGGAAAGACAGAGACACACACACCAAATAAGAACAAAGCCTAATAATCGACATGTTTATTTAACAATGAATGATCCATTAGACTTTCAGAAGAACCACTGAAAGTTGCTAGGGTTGTTCCTGAAGACACATTCATTCTTGCACTGTTCCCCAGCATTGAATGACATGCTGTGCCTCTCTGGATTCATTTTGCTTATAACAGCCAGGATCACAGTTGGTTTATCGCATGATGTCATGTGAGGTAATATTAAAGCAAGCTGCATTTGTGCATATTGTCATGTACATAAAGACCCTTGCCTTAGGTGAGAATGAGCATGTAATATATATGTGAATTGAAAGTTTCAGATGTCATGGGAGTTAACTGTGTTGTAGTTGTCAGAATATTACCCTGAAGATAGATGGGGCTGGATGTGTGATTGACAGCGGACTATCATACAGGTACACTGAGCTCTGCATTCCACAAACCCCTAGAATATACACTTTACAAGCACAGGAATGTTCAAGAAGGGAGATTGAGAGGTGGATATGTGACACAGATCTGATTTTGGAGATGCATAATAACAAAAAAAAGATATGGAATCAAAACATTTCAGAAAAGATTTCAGCTGCTCTCATAGCAACTGTTCTGCACCAAACCTGTCGCATCATGCTCTCAATAGTTCTTTGGACTGCTTTTTCCATCCAGTAATGGATGCACACAGACCAACAGCTGTGATCATTTATTTCTTGTTTCTCTTTCTTCCGATCACAAGCTCATAAATTCACTCTGCACTGAAACAATATAAAATAGAGCAGCAAACAGAGTCTGTCTGCCAAAATTGTTTTGTTCATTTTGTTGGACACATTCAGGGTAGACATCGTTACTCATATCTGTTTTGTCATTGGTAGCTCTACTTTCCTCTTTTGTATTATTAATATGTAGCCTTTGTCAGAATGCCTCAAATCTCACAGACTTACCACTGTTTATAAGGTATTGTACCATATAACTTCTACCCACCTTCCCTTCTACATTTATAACCTCAGGCAATTAGGTGTAGTAAAAGACAAGAAGGAGTTAAGTTACACTTTAAATAATGTATTATTGATAATATTCAAAATAATAATAAGCAAAGAACATTTGAATATTGGCAACCATACAACCTGATAAATGCTGATGTGTAGTTTCAGGCGGCACACAGACTTGTTAGTTACATAAAATGTCTCTAGTTAAGGCATCATTTGTGGTCAACTTTCTTCAGAACAGGCAGCATGCCTGTCTCAATATGGCTGCCAAGCTGTGCTCTTCATTGTGCTGTCCTTTTCAGTTCATGGTGTGAGATGGTCTTTCATCACTTGGTCAGAGAGAAAGTGAGGTAAAGCAAGCAAATTTATAGATTTTCTGTCCAACCTCTACAGCCAATAGGACGTCGTGGTACTTAAACACTTCTGATACAAGCCGATTCCAAACAGCCATACTTCAGGCCAATGGGGCACAGAATACCTTCACACCTGCCCCCAAAACCATGTGTTAAGGTGAAGCTTGCCAGCTAGACAGTCTGGCTTTCCTGTGGGGGTTCATTGAGAGAGTCCTAGAAACATTGGCCAAACTTGTTTGAGGCAGTTCCCCCAACCTTGTCATAAAATTACAAAGAGACTCATTCCTAAAAGGGGTCAAGGGGTTCTTAACCACCTAACCATTACTGTTCTTATCAATGATAGGCATCAGTGTTATAAGTTACAAATAAAGACATACAAAATATTTATCAACTTATATGCAAAATTTCACACCACAACACTCAGACTTGTATCAGATGTAAAAATAATGTGCTTCAGAATTTAATTTGCAGTCAAAAAAAATAAAAAAAAAAAACAAAATAAATGGAAACAATCAGATATGAGGAAAAAATCAGGACGCGGTCAATTTCAGTTTCAATGTGAACACGGACTCAAAAGAATAACTCTTCTCCAGGCAATGTCTGTTTTATGCTCAACTACAGCATCCAAAAACTTTTAAATGTATGAAAATGCAAATATGGCAAATCTGACATCAGGGTTCCATTGTGAATGTTTTTTCAGGGAGGAGCCCGTGAATGTTGTGCTTCACTAGTGGTGAGAAAACCTTGATTTGTGTAACATTGTAATTGATATGATCATCCTGAAAGTGCTTGCCTACAGCTATTAGTTTTACATATACTTCATATACTATATATCATTGTTCCAATAATTTTTAGATGTCTGTGCCCAGAAAGTGACATGACTCACTAAGTCTTCTCCCATTTTTAGAAAGGAAGAGTGAAAGTATCATCTTTAGAATATATTAATATATTTGTTCTGCCGTATTGGGAAAAAAGCAACACTAGGCAAATTAACAATAATGGTCAGAAGATGAGAGAGAAATTAAGTTAGGAACAGGCAAGCATCAGAAACCAAAAGTATCAAAGCTTAATGCAGAAGCAAAAAACAAAACAGAAATCAAGTAAAGATCTAACTCTTTAAAATAAGTTGCACCAGAAGAATCTACTCTGTATCTGTAAACTTACTGTAATGAATTTCCTAAGAACAAAGTTCCAGAATATCCAAAAAATGCCCATTAGAGGGGGATATTGCCATCAAACCCTGAGTAACTATAAGGCTAAACACAGAATCCTAATAAAAATGATTTTTCACAAAAATGGTCTGAAAAAAAAGGCTTGGTGGAGCACAGAAGGCAAAAAGAAGATGCCTGAAACAAATGGCAATCTAAAATAAAATAAAATTCCAGTACAGAATCTAGAAATCAAAGTCAAAAACAGAGCATGAAATCAAAAAAATCCAATAAACCAAAAAGCACAGCAAAATCTCAAAGAAACACCAACTCTCAAGCACATTCGAATGAACCGCAGGGGACTGTGGTATGCCCCCACCTTTATAGGGTTAAGGGCATTTTCTTGTGGTAATGGGAAGGTGGGCAGGTGGGGGGGTAACCCCCCACAAAACACAAGGAATGCAACCTAGGTATGCATGCATAAACAAAATTAAAACAAAAAACATGAACAAATGAAGACATTAAACAAGGATTGGAACCCCAGCCAGGGGAGGAACCCTGGCTGAAATACAATATTTGGACATTGGGGAGTAGGGTATCTCCATCCTAAATAGTGTCAGCTTGATGATGTCAGGCATTGCACTTCTGGTTGTTGTCTGGTAGTAATGGGGAGAAGCCCTTAACTACAATATTGTGTGTTGACACTAAAAAGCACAGAAAATGTCATGGCCCATGATAAAAAACTATAATTAAAATGGCAATGTGATAACATAGCAAAAATGATGCAAAGTATAGTCAAAATGACATTATGCATATATGATGAGGGCAGAAGTGGATTCTGCATGTTAAAACAAGTCGTAAAAGTATTTGCATAATGTTCAGTTTTTGTAGCTAGATAATCAAACTGAAAAAAAAAAACCACTAGTGGGCAAGTTATGCGAGCTACTCAGCTTATTTATTAATGACAATGTTTCGGAGTATGAATTATGGAAAGTTCAAATTTAAATAATTTTTTTCTTTTATACTTTTTTTTTCCTCAACGTGTTTTTGAAATCAAATATTTCAGATTCTTCTCCAGAAAATAGACTGCGGTATTGTAATACTCACAGACCAAGGACACTTGGTCAGACTCCTTTTTCTGCCACTCTCGGTGCTTCTCTGCTGTGCTGTCTCTTTGTGTCTGTGTGCTCTGACTGAAATTTGACCATGCATGAGTGTCCCTTGTAGTGGTTTACTGTCCTCTCCAGTAATGTTTCTCATTTGTGCACCATCTACATTAGAAAGACTGCTGTTTAATGAGATTTGGTGATGGAAAGGGCAAGCTCAAAAAAACAGATAGATGGCTGCATTCATTAATGGATGGATGGAAGTATGGATGGACTGATTACTGTATTGAAAGCTATAAAGTGGCATATATTAACAATAACTTTTTCAAGTAGTGAAGGTGCTGGATATGTGAAGTTAATTACCAAATAGGAATATGTATGAATATTAACAAGTATAAAATTACTTATTTTAAGAAATGAGACAATCAGACATACAACAAAAACAGGAGAGACATCTAAAAAAGTGCAGGAAAGTAGGTTGAAGTACTATGGACATGTGATGAGGAGAGACAATGAATATGTGGGCAAAAAAGTGATGGAGATGGAAGTATGGAAGCAGAGAAATTGAGGGCGGTCAAACAGGAGATGGATGGATGGATAAAGGAAAGCAAGATCTGAAAGAAAAGGGCTTGACTGGAGAGATGGTGCAGGCCCAAGTTGCTTGGAGAAGGTTGATCAAGCACATCAACTCCACATAGAAGTGAGAAAAGATGAACTGGAAGAAGAAGAAGATGAAGAAAGCAAACTATTAGTGTAAGAGATAATTCCATTGAACTCACTGTAATTAGAGTCATGCCTCCGGTAAAATAGAGCCAGCAACACCTAGGCATCATATCAAGTCAAGTTGGGGAGCATCCACTGGTACAGTGCATTACCACACCCACTACACGACAAAACAACTCGGGATCCCGGTTGGCAACCCCCCAGGCAGACACGTGGTCCAGTCCCACCCTCCGGAAATGACCCTCAATCTGCCGCACCCAGGTGTTATGTGGGCGACCCCTTGGCCTGGTCCAGCCACTCGGGTCCCCAACAATGAGGATCTTACGAGCTGAGCTGGATCACCCTTGGGGAAACGCGTCCCATGGCCATAGTGCCGTAACTGATGCTCCCTCACAATGCAAGTAATGTGCCTCACTTGGGACTCCATGAGCAACCGCTCATTCAACACAAAGTCAAACCAACGGTACCCAAGGATTTTCCGGAGAGACCCAGTACCAAAGGAGTCCAGTCTTCATCTTAGGTTACTGGATAGCGTCCATGTCTCACAACCATATAGCAAGACAGGAAGCACCAGGACTCTAAAAACTTGGACCTTTGTCCTTCTGCAAAGATATCCAGATCGCCACACACCCCTTTCCAGCGACCTCATGACCCCCCATGCTCTCCCAATCCGTCTACTGACTTCATAGGAAGAGTCACCCGAGACATGAATGTCACTGCCAAGGTAAGTAAACCTCTTGACGATGTCGACACTCTCTCCACAGACAGACACACTGCTGATGGCTGTGCCCAAGAGGTCATTAAAGTCCTGGATCTTGGTTTTTATCCAGGACACTCGCAAGCTCAGACACTCAGACTCCTCGCTCAGTCTCTCGAGTGCCCCAATCAGAGCCTCCATTGACTCTACGAAGATCACAGCATCGTCAGCAGTCAAGATCCGTGAATCTTTCTTTCATGGATAGGTATCATATGCCAATGGATTATTTTCTTTGGACCCTATATTCGATTTTCTTCTTTTTGCCTATATTTTGTACCTGGATGGACTTACTTTGCACAGTGTCCGTTAATGTAAGATCCTTTTGTGTATTTGTACCCTTTTCTAGACTAATCAAGTGCCTTTAATCAAGACCACTAGCGGTGTAATAAACAATTACTCAATGATGTACAGTTTGAGATATAGCCAGGAAACATGCCAACCCAATCAGATGAAAACAGATCAGTAGCTAAAAAAAAATCCAAGGATGAAAGGAGAATGCACTATAGCTGAGATAAGTGCAAAAATGTCTCAGATGGCTAAGAAAACAAAAGCTAAAAGGTAAGATAAAAGTTGTAGTCAAAGAAAAAATGAAAAACATCCAGGGCATCGGAAAAAATAACAGGAAAGCCAAGAGGCTACAAAGAAGAGTTTGATTCAGTCAGAGTGCAGAATGATGAAAGAACCCAGCATAAATAATGAGGCCCAGTGAACAGTGAGGGCCTCTGTAATTATGCAGCAGTCTAAACTCTTTTGCGTATTCTATTCATTACTTCTCAATCCCCAATTTTTGCTCTTTTAGTTTACATGATAATTGCCAGCAAGTTTAACAGAAAAATACTGGCCTAAAACTTGGAAATGAGAAATAACAGAACACTCCAAAAATAGAGATATATAAAGGAGAGGTTCAATACATTCTAGTGTAAATTCTTTCCCAAAAATGTTAAGTAGTTGCTTAAATGTGATATATTTTATTTAAGCTCTGATAATAAGAAGAGTATCACTGCTGTTATCTCTACACAATCCATGTTACTAACCGAGAATGGTAAACCGGATATGGACGCAGGGACCTGCCTGTGGACGCAGGAGACATACTGCGCAGGCGCCACACAAAGCCCCCCTCCCCAGAGTGAAACGGGAGAGATTATGAACGTGCGCAGGCAGCACACAAAGCCCCCCCGCCCCAGAGCGAAACGGGAGAGACTACGAACCGTCTGACATGCCGCAAGCAGGATAAAACGAGGTCAGAAATAAAAGACAGAGTAGGAAACAAAGTAAAACATCATAAAGAGGTTAAAGAACGGGGCCAAACACATGGAGAGCAGGTTACAGATGATGAAAACTGGAATGCAACAGCTTCAAAAAAACCGAGGCACGAAACACATGCACAGCGAGATACAGAATATAAAGGCAGAAAAACGACAGTTAAACGTCCACACCACACAGCGGAGGCAGACCCGGAAGGTGCAGGTGCCTACATCATGCGTCGGAAGGCGCGGGAAAGTACGAAAGGCAAAGGCGCCTACACAGCATGGTAAAACCCAACATAATACGGAAGGCGCAGGCATTGCCGCCATATTGTGAGTGGCACTACTGCGTAGTGAAGGCGCAGGCGTCACCATCATATTGTGCGTGGCACTACTGCGGAGTGAAGTTAGGAATAATGTGCTGCTTGGGATCGTACAAAACGCAGAACGCGACCCACCGTCTGAAACTGCGGAGGCAAAGCAGGCACGGGTTCAAACCGAACGAGCTTGACTGACGGATATACGCCTACAACGCAGAAGCAGGGCAAGCACGGGTTCAAAACAATGCAAGCTCCTACAACGCGCATCTGAAACTACGGCTGCCCAGTGGGCACGGGTTCAAAACGCCGGGGGTAGGCGAGCAAAGCGAGCAGGGGGCAAAGCCCCCTTGTTCAAAAGAAGAGGAAGATAAAGAAGGAGAAGAGCTTGGCCTCCCAGTGCCTGAAAATTAGTATGATGACCAGCCTGAAAAGCTCAACATGGAGAACACCACCATGACTGTGGTACCATTGCAGCCAACGAACCAGTCATCATTCTCCACAACAGAAGCGAGAAGTGATGTTGACTCACTGGCACAGCTGTTCCAAATTTTACAATCATCTCAGTCAAAAAACTTAGCAAATACAACGATCTTTTGCATATGGAACAGAAATTCTTATGTGATTCTAGCCATAGCACTTGGAACTGTGCATCTAGGTCTCCAGAAAGATCTCGAAGAACTGCCAGGTAAAGCAAGTCCTGCCCAGGTGCAGAAGATAGCCCCCCTCAGAGCTGCCAACAAACTTTGCAAAGTACTGACAATTGGACAGTATAACCCATTTAGTCACTGGTAAAAAGCAACTAGCACAAACTGAGAAAAAAATCTAAACAGTGCATACATTTACCAAAACACCAGAGAGGGAGAGATAGACTAGGGGATCACAGAGAGTATGAAAACAGAACACAAACAAAACACTTCTCTCCATTTGGAGCTCCCTACTTAAAATGTTCCCATAAGTTTGGTGAGGTGGATTTCCAACTTTCTCATTCCTCTGTACGCCAGTCAGGCACTCACTTTATCCTCCTTCTCCCTCTCAGTCTCACACACAGTTTCTTGTTCTAAACCTCATAGTTTTATTCCTGTCAACTGCAGGTAACAGGTGGCCTTTAAACTGAGCTCATAATCACTTCTGAACACTGTCTTGGAGTCACTTCAGGCCAGAGCACTCTTTGACAGTCCTTAAGCCCAATATCTCTCTCTCTCTCTCTCTCTCCATTAGGCGGTGTCTCTCTTTTTGGGGGTCATCCACATAAACCTTCCTTCACCAGAGATTCCTATCTTCCTAACTTTCTATCTTCTGCATAGTTCTAAAACATTCTAAACTTTTGTCAATCTGATCCCACCATTTCTTCCTTTGTCATCTTTGTTTTCATCTTCCAGTAATGTTAGCATTCAATATGCTCTTTGCAATACTTTTACATTTATTTTCCATAAATGTCTGAACCACCTCAATCTATTCATTGTGACTTTGACAGTTATGTGTGATATTCCTACTTTCTTTCCAATGTCAAACTCACCATTCTCACCTCTGCTTTTTCTAACAGCCGTATTTCACATCTACACATTGTCCGCACAACAGATCCATATGTCAAATCATTGCTTTATATACTTTATACTTTAAATTTCATGTTCATTTCTTGTCACACGTCACACCAGACAATTCCGTCCATTTACTCCAATCAGTTTTGATTTTTGATGTTTCCTCCTCTACATGTCCTCCACTTGCTGTTATAAGTGATCCCAGATATTTTGTTAGAGTACCGTGCCAGATTTCTTCATAAAGCTAATTTGCCCTTCGTTTTATGACACTCGCTCCACTGTTCCCTACATTTATTGATCCTCTTGGTCTGCCATCCAGTCTCTCTCACATGTTTCATCTTCAATAGCTAGCATATCCCAATGTGCACTGCTCCTTAAATCTTCACTGACTACTGGTACAAGTCAGATGATCTTGTCCAAATCCAGCGTTTCTCAACCTTTAAGTATTTGCGACCCAAGTTTTCATAACAATTTTAATCGCGCCCCCCTAATATTTTTTTGAAAGGAGACCACTAATACCAATTTGTTCTTTTTTAATTAATGATATATCATAGATGCATATTTTGTTATACCTACTTAACTTTTATCGACATTTATCTAACTCCATATTTATTTTTCTAGTATCAGAATGTAGTTTAAGTTAATTTGTTTTGGTTTCAATAGATGTATTTTTCATATTTTTGATTCTTGCTTTCTTTTTTTCACATCTTCGTGCACCCCTAGGGGGGCCTGCCCCACAGTTTGAGAACCACTGCCCAAGCCAATGCTGACTGTATCGTTTACTCATTTCACGACCTTGAAAGTGTATTTTTCTCAGGGAGTTCTTACTTTGGTTTTAGTTTTGAAATATTGTTGAACTCAGTACTTGAACTGTGTTAATAACTAACAACTGATGAAGGTTTTATCATGTATATAGTACATTTTCACAAGTAAATTGACATCTTAATCTCATTTGCACCTTTCTGAATCTCTTTTGTGATTTGATTGAGCTCCGTAAAGAGCTGGCATTCAGTCCTGGTGACCCTAAACTGTGTAGATTTAATTTACTACACCGTACAAGTCAGAGTAAACTTATTTTGGCGATGGACAGTGCTTAATGACATGCCTCCAATATAAAGATGGAAAACAGGTAATCTTCTACAGTTATGCACACTCAACTCAGGTACAGATGGGGAGAACATGCAAACTCCAGAGAGGTGCTGACCAAGCTAGTAATCAAACTGAAGCTCATGGTACCATGTGACAGGAAGTCACTCTGTGCCACCAAACTGCTTACATTTAAACATCGGTATTAACTAGCCTGATTAAAATTTAATGTGTACATATAACATTGGCTCGGTGGATAGCATTGACATTATATGTCTTGTCCATCTCCTTAGTCTATCACTGCCATGATAGCCACATCCAGCAGGTAATATTATAGCTATTTAATTTATCTAATATTTATATATGTATTACTGCATTTTGCCAGGCAATACTGCGATAGTTGATCAGCGATATGATGACAGCTGTAATACCTGTGTTGACGTGGGGATTGTACTGAAGCAGTTAGTAAGTGAACCACACACACGGGCGCGAACCATGTTAATAATATTTTCCACAAATAAACTTTTCCTGTTATTCAGAGTAAGTGTTTTGGAAGTAATTTTCAAAAGTGAACATTGCCTTGTGCTAATTAACAAATATTTAGTTTGTGTTTATTGTCTAGAAATAAGAATTGTATTAGTTTTGATAGGATATGCTACTGCTATGCTATGCAATTCCCAGAAGTCGCACATGCTGACATCACCAGCTCAATGCTTTAAAAGCCAATGCTGCATATTTCATAGCAATAAAGACCACTGATCATTATGAAAAGACACTTTTCTAAAAAACAAATTCTCTCTGTTTGAAACTTTCTAATCTTTGAATTTTGATTTTGATTTTACACCAATAATTCTGGGGTTAACTTTCTGGTTATGACAAAATTACTATTTAAACTTCTACTTATGAATTTTTGCTGGTTATAAGGTTACACACTCATCTTCTAGGTCTTGGACACACCCTAGTGGCTGACAACCTTACCTTTCAGTGACTTAACATTTGCTACCAATACTATTTGTGACTGGCAGACAGACCAGAGCAAGGCAGCACAAATCATTGGGGTACCAACCCGGCAGACCTGTTTAATAAGTTACAGAAGATGGAGGCAAAAAAGTGTGCACAGCAGCACAAATGAAACGATGGCTGACCAACAAAAAAAACCCATAACAGAGTTCTCTCTTTTCTTTATCCTTTCTTGGGACTTGCATGTGAGCTCATTCAGTCTCAAGTTCTAGTCATGAATGAGATGCTACTTTCTTGGGCCGTCCGGTTTTATGGAATTCTGACCAGAAGGGGCAGGGCCAACTCTGGGTATCACAACCAACATTGGCTGCGCTCAATAGGAGCCTTCACAGGGCTGTGGGTGAAACAGAAGATACTGTTAACAACACTGCCCTCTCTTGTCCCAGAGTGGTATCACTAACCTCAGTCGAGCCTGAATGATGATCCCCAATTACACATGCATGACATGTTATAAACAACAACTGTCTTAAACATGAGACCTCTGCACCACAGAAATGAGCTCACCTTTAATTGGTATCCGTCAATAAGGGCGCGCACATAAAGGCGACCTTCAAAAGGGCGACCTCAATTGGGCGCGGCGAATAAAAGCGCACATAAATAAAAGCGATCTTCAAAAGGTCAACCTCAATTGAGCGCCGAATAAAGGCGCGTGCAAATAAAGGCGAGCTTCAAAAGGACGACCTCAATTGAGCGCCAAATAAAGGAGCGCTTCAAAAGGATGACCTCAATTGAGCGCCGAATAAAGGCGCGTGCAAATAAAGGCGAGCTTCAAAAGGGTGACGTCATTGGGCGCAGCGAATAAAGGCAAACGCAACAAAATTACAGAAAATTTATTAGATAAAGGCAATGATTGAACGTATAAAAAAGTGAAAGCAAGAATACATCCAATTAATTAATGCATGAACTTCTAACGAACTACTTCTAACGAACTATTTCTAAAGCTCTCTATATTTCGTTGTTTTCAAAATTACAGAAAGTTAGATTAAGGCAATGGTGAAAAGGCAAAGGTGAAAGCAAGTTACACTTAAAGCTGTAGATTATGTGCAATGCCACGTAGATATTCGAGATGCGGTCTATTAGCATAATCAAGGACAATTAATTTAATTCGTTCCGAAGGTCATCCTTTTGAAGCGCTCCTTTATTTGCGCGCGCATTTATTCGGCGCTCAATTGAGGTTGCCCTTTTGAAGGTCGCCTTTTTGTGCGCGCCCTTATTGAATAGAACCCCTTTAATTACAAAAAACATGGATGCCTTTTTCCCACACTTATATCTGCCAGTTTGTATTTAACTCTGTTATATGCTAACCCATCCTTTCTGGAAATCCTTTTTCAATGAGGAAAGCCATCACATTCTGTGCACAATGGAGCTAGAAATAAAAAAGGTAAAGAAAAAGCAGCAAATGTAAATAAAACTAAAAAAAAATAAAATCTGAACAGTCCAAAAGTTAATGATGTGAAGAAAATGCAGTTCTCAAAGCCAATGGGTCTAGCAATTTAAATAAATTCTAACTAATACAGCATTTATGCAAAATTGACATTAAAAATGTATATAAAATGATGTAACTCTAACTCGTGTTTTTTTTTTTTTTTTTTTTTTCCTGTTAAGCTCAGAATTATGAATGAACATTGCCACCTAGTGACAACTGGTTAATTCACATTTGCTTTCAGATGGCTTCTCTAATATTGTTCTTTCCGCTTTCTCCTTTCACTGGGCAAAAGCTGTAAATCTCACTACTATACAGTTATTCAGCACAACTATATTCTATATTATACAACTATATATAACGAAAAATGTCTTGTCACCGGTGCGCTGCTTTGATCACATCACTGCTGGAATGGGCAACTGGTGGATGCAAGGAAAGCAGCCTATCTAAATGAAATAAAGAAATGTTTATTTTGCCTGAGTGCTTGGTAATGTATGTAGCATCTCTTAGAGTGAACAATATAACAATATACCTAGCTAAGCTCTTCAACTGCATCCTTTCAACACATGTTCAGGATCTCCAAGTGTGTTTTAATTTAATGTAAAAGACAGATAGACTTATTCTTGCTAGGATAGGCTCTAGTGCCACTAAGCAGGCTTAGAAAATTATTTGGTATTGTGGAAAATACTAAATAAAGAAGAGTCTTGAGCCATTGTTATATGTGAAATTAAAACATGACCATCCTTTATTTTCACCTATAGGTGGAGCCTCCATTTACCTTCTTCGAAGCATCATGGCAGATTGAACACTCTAACAGAAATCTTGCACTTATCAATTAGGTTCATTTACCTAACATATTTGAATATATTTTAATTTTCACCAATCAGCTTTAGATAAATGGTATACTCCAGAAACACACTTCTGAATAAGATATGATGTAAAGTCCCAAACTGGTTAAACATATTAAAAATCCTAGGTATAAGATTAAGACTTCTGATATGTGAACTGTTATCATAGAACAAAGCACAAAGTACAGCATATGACCTCATTTTCTAATCTAAAATGTGTTGGTACAAATGAAGTCAGGATGTCCTAATTTAACAGGCAGGTAGTTTCAAAAACTTTTTTCTTTTTCCTTACAGGTATGGTATGACTTCTTGGTGTGCTTTGGTTACTGAAGGACACAGTGAAGGCACTTCAAGAAGATTTGACACTTAAAGCTCCACTCGCGCTCCAACCTAAATTAGACTAGGTGTCAGACCTGATATGTGTTCTGAGTCCTGCCACATATAAAACTCAAACGTGGAGTGCAGGCCTCAAAAAACTATCAAAAGCCGGACTGCTCACCATTTAGGTCACTGGAGCCAGTGAATAAGCCTCACCCTAAGAAACCTAGCCCCAAACACAAATGGCAGGCTTCTAAACTCAAAGTCTCTGACTACATCTTCTATGAAACATACAAAACATTTTAGTATGACATCAATTAGAAACTTTATGCATCACTGCTTTTATTGAGACAGTGTCTCTATAAATTATTGTGAGATGCAGGAAAACCAGGACATGTCACGTCAGACATGTCCTCCTTTTCGGTGTTGTGTCCTCCGTCCAGCAGGCATTGCCTAAAAAGGTCAAAATGTCTGGCGTTCATCAATCACTGACTTAACTGTGTTATTGGCTGAAATCACACGCTATCATCTCTATGTTTTACATAAATCATATATGATATATCGAAAACAAAACAGGCTATGCGCCTATGCCCACTTTGCCATTTTGTGTTGTCCATACTTGTTATACGAATATGCAGTAGTCTTTTATCTAAAAATATTATCCTGCAGTAACACTAACAAGAGGAAATGCAAAATCTCAGACCACATGAAAACGAAGTATCAGTGCTTTGGTGAAGGACGCACAGAAAATGAAGCAAAAGTGTTTGGTTTGTGATTCTTACATGTCTGTTGCAAACAAGGGTGCCTTTTGTGACCTGTCAAATTAGTTGTTTTTAAAGTTTTCATTGTTACACACAGTTCACACTGTGTTTCATGAATAGAACGGGACGCGTTCCTCTTTGTCGTCCTTTATCATGGCTTTGTCCTCTTTTATGACATTCGGTGTCCTCTTTTTGGGTTCGCAGGTATCTGGTAACCCTACATCAAGCAAGCACGTATGAAGGACAGACAAAGGTCAGAACCGAAAGGAAAGAGACAACCAGTAAAAAAAAGCATGAGGACAAATCGAAAGAGAAGTCAGAGACAGAAGGAAGTCAAAACCGAAACAAGAACTAGGGCTTGGCCTACTTGAAGATAAACTTACTTTGCACAAAGGTTTGATCTGAAGAAATGTATCTACTGGGGGATGATGCTACATTACAGAACCTCCATATTGATAGTGGAACTTCTATGTATGTCATCGATGTGCCGTTCACAGTTACTTGACATGAACGGTGTGGTGCATAAACAAAAGACTGCAACAACTTAAACCAAAATTTAAACTTTGTCTAAATAATACAAATACATTTAAATACCTTAGAATGAATTAACCATAATAAAAAACTTCCATCCAGCATAAGGAATAACATTACTTCTTGGATGCTTTATTCAGTCAGCATTTGAGACCAACAGAAAATACAACTTCTATAGAACTATAGAACGAAGAATTAGGATAAGATTAAGAACATTCATCTGTTGCCCACCAAGCAAAGTTAGCAGTCATTCGTATTACAAGTATAAACTTTGTTCATACAACTACTGCAAAAACAATCACTACCATGCTGCTGTATAATGTCAGGCAGTTGAACGGGCTAATAAAACATATTCTCTTAGTTTTAGTCCCTAATTGTCATATTGTAATTATCATTTTTGATTTTTTTTAACTTTCTTCTACATGTTTTGCCTATTTATAATTTTTTTCTTCCTAACCCTTCCAACCAGACAAACACAGAGATACACAGACACACACAGACACTTGGTTTCTTTCATTTTCTATCTCTTGATTGGTAGCAATCTATCAGTTTATTGATGGTTGTACATATTATACATATTTATATCATCAACACCAATGCCGTGACCAAGAAACCACAGTAATGATTGCTTTCTTGAGGACGCTGAAGAAAGCTGGGCTGCCCCAGTGGAAGCATCTCTGTGTGGTATCTTAGCTGCACAGCAGCTGATAGGAAACCCTTTCAGAGGGTTGTCTCCAGCATACAGGAGATCATTGGGATGCAAATTCCAGACCTGATAGACATCTACAGCATCTGTAAAAACTCTACACAGCGATGCTATCATCTGTTTGAACTTCTTTCATCTGGCAGACATCTAAGACCTCCCATGCCTTCACTTCAAACTGAGAAACGTCTATTTTTCCTCAGAGGGTATTTGCCCTCAATCAGTCCTCCAAACTTGCCCTCGACACTTGTCTGGCACAACTGACTTCATATACATGCATATTTGCACTTTGCCACCAATAAGATGATAATACATGAGGATTCGTTTTTATCTATTCTGCTAATATCTGGATATTGTGTGCAATGCTTGTACTTACAGTATAACACAGTGATCGTTGCTGCAACTAAGAATCTCATTATGCAGGGACAAATACTCTCACTCACATCAGATTTTCATTAAGATTTGTTTTATTGATATTGTATATCTGTACCATTTTGGCTTTGTTGTCTTAAGTACTTTTGAGATGTCTCCACTATTATTACTGTGGTCACTTTACTCTGTTTTATTGTTCATACTGTCAAATATTATTTATACATGCAATGTGTTTATATTACTGTGGGTTAACTAATATTTTTCCTACTGCATTGGTTTGGTTATTGCATTGCATATCTAAGCTTTTACACTATTTATCACCACTGCCACTATTTATACTATCTGTTACATTTTAATTTATTTATTTTTTTATTATTTTACTATATCATTGTCATACCTTATGGTTGTTCTATTTTTGTTTTCTCTTTTTATCTTGTCATCCTTATAGAATTGAGTTGCAAATGTAATTTCATTGTACTTGTGCAATGACAATGAACATATTCTATTCTACCGGATGGCCCATATTTATGTATATGATTGAAAAGGCATTATTGTCAGGAAACTACCAATGTTATTATCAAGTAACATAATGGAACATGAACATTAAAAACCTTAAATTTATTTTTGCAATGCTTAGCACACTAGGGCCACTGCCTCCAAACTCAACTGCCATCCTCCATTTCACCACCACATGGTTGTTTGTTGCGGAGTATAAACGCACACAATGTACATGCTGCTCAAGCGACAATCGATTCACTGCCATTCTGTATTCAAACACAGCAGGGGTTGCTCAGTCCAGCACATCATTACTCCCATTTTCAGGCTAGACAGTGATAACATTTTCGATACTTTTCGTGCAGTAGTTTAAAGGCTACAGCCTGTGAAACGTCATATACATAAATATGGGCAACCCTATATACTGTGAATCTTTTCTCAGGCAGGCGGAGAGAAGCCTAATACTGATAACTGGCAATGTAATGTTGCAGTTTCTTCATGTTTATGCAAGTCTAGTTGTTTCAATTCTTTTTTGCATTTGTTCTCAGTGAAGCAAACAAATAGGTAGATCATGTAATAACTTTCACAGCATACATTTCACTATAAAAAAAGAAAAACATAAATGTCTTTACAACATTAATAAAAATCTCACATCCACAAAACTACTTCATTCCAATTTAGGTATCCATTGTGATAATAAAGGGATCCTTGGGTGGGTTGGATGTGGCTAGGGGTGTTGGGGTGGGTTTGGGGCAGCAGAGCTTATCATGAAAACCCTGGCAACGAGGCTAACAAGAGCCCTGGACAGGGCAACAGTCCACCACAGCACTCATCTACACTCACAGTGGGGATCAATTAATGCAGCCAAATTAATTTAACCTGCATGTCCTTGGGGATGTGGGAAAACATCTGGACTATCTAGGGGAAACCTATTTAGTGTCATGCATGAGTACCTGAGGATCACTTTCATGGCTCTTCCAAGGTAGGTGATATTATGCCAAAGCAGAAGGGGGCATTGTTGCTGTCTTGTTTCTTCCCTCTGAAGCTCTGAGAAGATGCCCAAGTACCTGACCTGCCTCTGATGCCCAGAGTGGATCTAACCCTTTTCAGCCAGAATCCTATGAATAATGGCATCCTCAGAAGAAAGTTCTTAAGTCAGACTGGTAAGACCAACTCTATACAAGCTCACTAAAAGAGAAGTCTGAAAAGGCATTGAATGAGGCCAACAAGACTGATTTCCTTTTGTTTTATGTGGTCCCATTATGCCCTTATTGGTATTTACCAGAAAATTAAACAGGATCCCTCTGAGCAATCTGGACCATAACAACAGACATTGAGAAAGCATGCAAACCATACACAGACAACAACCAGGATAAAAATTCTCTTAACAGCGGCTTTGACTATTGCATCAGCCTGTAAATGACAAATTATTCAACAGTCCTTCAGTTCTCATTTAACAGTTGGTTCTTAGATGTTATCTGATCTGGAGATTCAGTAGCAACCAGCCATCAGGGCTGCTGAAAATTTTTATGTTACTCAAAAGGATTTAGTTGAAATTAAGCCCGGTTTTTCAGACAAGGAACTTTGATGGGAAGGCAATAGAAGCAAGGCAGGACCAAAAACATGCTGACGATGGGGAAATTTCCAGGAAGATCAGCGCATATCACTGCAGTACATCAATTCAGTCCTCCACCCCAGCCTGTGACAGCTGCACACTCAGAGTTTTATCTCATCTCGTTTCCACTGAGGCCCAGGAGTTCAAAAAAGAAACTGTCTTCACCAAATCCATAACATATTTGGTTTCTCTCTCTCAATGTTCACACATCCATCCATCCATCCACTTTCCAACCCGCTGAATCCGAACACAGGGTTACGGGGGTCAGCTGGAGCCAATCCCAGCCAACACAGGGCACAAGGCAGGAACCAATCCTGGGCAGGGTGCCAACCGACCGCAGAATGTTCACACAGAACCCTTTATTTCATCTTCAGGGCCAAGATTGATGAGATGTGGATTCCTAATATGCAGAAGTCCACTTTCTCTATAATCATAGTGACAACCAAGGCTAGGTGATCACAGCCGTTACTTTAGAGATTGTTGAGTAGCTCATACATTTTCATAGTTAAAAACATCAAAATTATACAATACTAAGAAGAACAAAGTATACTGAGAATTGAAAATGCTAGACATCGTCATCTTCCCATCGTGCAATCTAATCTATTTCTGACTGTATATTTACTTACCTTAGAATTGTCTTATTGACTTATTCCTATTCTAAAATAGTAGGCTAATATACTTTAAAATATATATCACAACATATTTTCAAATAAACTATATTAAAAAATGAACTATTGGGGATGTTCAATTTATATATTTAAGTTACTTTAACTTAAAATAATTATGCAACACTGGGGGGCATGGTGGCACAGTGGGAGTGCTGCTGCCTCGCAGTAAGGGGACCTGGGTTTGCTTCCCGAGTCCTCCCTGCGTGGAGTTTGCATGTTCTCCCCGTGTCTGCGTGGGTTTCCTCCCACAGTCCAAAGACATGCAGGTTGGGTGAATTGGTGATTCAAAATTGTGCTTGGTGGGTGTGTGTGTGTGTGTGTGCCCTGCGGTGGGCTGGCTCCCTGCCCAGGGTTTGTTTGGGCTGCCTAGCGCCCTATGATGGCTGGGATTGACTCCAGCAGACCCCTGTGACCCTGTAGTTAGGATATAGCGGGTTGGATAATGGATAGATGGAGATGCAACACTAACACAATTAAATTTATATTGAAACAAAGCAATCAGATTTATTGTGTCAACACAAGCATAATGTGACTCAAGGACTGTGGTTGTTACTCACTCAATTTATGTTAATCTTATTTAAAATTAATACTTTTTTAATCCTCAAAACATAGTATTCTCACTTTCCTTATACATTTAACTTAAAAAATTTTGATTGAACTTAAAATAATCACATTTTGTACATGACTATTTCATATTTGCAAAGAGTGTCATTTTTGCATAAAGAACTGTCCCTTTTTCATACACATCACTCACCTTACATCAGAAAAGCTTCTTTTCTTTGTTTCCAAAACAGCAATTTAATTAATGGTAAAATGACATGAAAAATGCAATCAACCAAAATATTATCTGATTACCTTATGCAATAATAAGTGAACACCTATACACTTAATAAACTGAACAGTACTGATAAAGTTTGAATATGAATTACAGAAGATGTAATTCATAATGCAATCCACAGCTGAGTAAAGATAAAATGCTGTAATGTGTCTCTTACATATAAGACCATTTAGTTTATACTACTAAATATATTGAAGTTATTGAATTTAGTAAAGTAAAATGATATTGGAATGTTGGGGTGTGTAACTTCGTTTAGTTTGTTGAACATAAGAAAATGTATTTGATCTAACTTGACTACATTATGTTGACTGAGTGTGCGTCGTTTAAGAATACAGTACTAAACAATTTTATTTACAATTTACACAACTCCGTTTTGTGGAAATTATTGACATGACACAGTTAAGTAAATCCAGCATTTTTTTTAGTGATACATTTTCAATATATTTTAGAGTACAGTACATAGAAATTTCATATTACTTTTCCACTAACCGGAAATTGGCTGAAGAACAGATGTACTAATATTCCACATGTATTTATAGTTAAAATTGTTAGCCTGACCGGATTTATTCATCTCTACAAATTACTATTGAAGAGATATAACATTAGCATATTGCTAGCACTCTAACTTTATTTTCTTGAAATATTAAAAAACATCAAGCATACGGTTAATACGTCACATCGTACAAGTTCTGACAGCAATAAACTGTGTTTAATATTTTCCAGGTAATAAGCCATAAATGATCATTCAGAAATATATTGAACACAACATGTATTGCAAATCATACACTATATATCAACAAATGTGCCCGTTGCATTATATTAAGGAGAATATATATATTTGATTATATTTTACAAATAATCCTAAATATATATATTTTACATTAGGACATGTCCACATATTTTTCCGGTACATTGCAATGTATTTCAGTTTCGTAAGTGTTTTTAACTTCAGTTTCATTTTTTTCATTTTGCCCAGAAGATTTCATTTACTTTTCTTCCAACTTCTATGTTAGCATGATTTTCAATCTACTAGATTTTTTTTCTTTTGAAATATTAGAAATGCATTTCAGAGCTCTCTGTTGTTGTTCGTTTCAAAAGCAGTGGCTTAGCAGGTTTATTGGGCAAGGGTGGACATCTGTCCCCAGGCGCAGCATCTAGGGGGCGCCAAATTTCCCTTCCCCGTTGCATTTTGGCAAACAGGAGGGGGTGCGAAATCTTCAGTTGTCCCCGGGCGCTGAAAACCCTAGCTACGCCTCTGTTCAAAAGACATGCATATGTATGTATGTATGTATGTATGTCCATCCATCCATCCATTTTCCAACCCGCTGAATCCGAACACAGGGTCACGCGGTATTTATTTATAATAAGGGATTTTGTTTTGGGGCGGCACGGTGGCGCAGTGGGTAGCGCTGCTGCCTCGCAGTTGGGAGATCTGGGGACCTGGGTTCGATTCCCGGGTCCTCCCTGCGTGGAGTTTGCATGTTCTCCCCGTGTCTGCGTGGGTTTCCTCCGGGCGCTCCGGTTTCCTCCCACATTCCAAAGACATGCAGGTTAGGTGGTTTGGCGTCTCTGAATTGGCCCTAGTGTGTGGTTGGTGTGTGGGTGTGTTTGTGTGTGTCCTGCGGTGGGTTGGCACCCTGCCCAGGATTGTTTCCTGCCTTGTGCCCTGTGTTGGCTGGGATTGGCTCCAGCAGACCCCCGTGACCCTGTGTTCGGATTCAGCGGGTTGGAAAATGGATGGATGGATGGATTTTGTTTTGTGCTCCATTGTCTTTTGTGAAGAGCGCTAAATGAATTGCACTGCAGGCTGAGCGCAACCGCGGCGAAGAGAGCGTCAGAAGTGATAAGTATGTGCTCGTAAGTGCAAACATGTAAAACTGTTTTCATTTTAATTACAAGTTTATTAAAATTAGGTGGCAGATGCATATTTTTTTTAAAAAATAAGTTAGGAAACCTTAACGCACAGGACTTTCTGTAAACAAACACCAGAGGAAGTTTAGAGATTGTTTCATTCAAACGCTTCCTGCACAGAAGTCGTGCTAAAATACCCCGTGGGGATGCCATTGCGGGGTAAAAATGACACATTACTAGGCCTACTTTACAATTGCATTTAAATTATGTTGTATTCTACCCGCTTATCTAATCAAAGTTTGAAGTGTCCGTTGTGTACTTTTAAATGCACCTTGTTACGGTGCGCTATGTGAACTGGACATTGATTAGAAACGACGCACATTTCAGAAAGGAGGGTAATAATAATAATAATAATAATAATAATAATAATAATAATAATAATAATAATAATAATAGTGCTTATCTAGAAAGGTTTTGATCATCCATCGTGAAAAAGGATATCCGATTACATTTTCAAATCGTTTTTCTATATCTAGGAAAAATGCGTACATTTGTTTTTATTTTAAAATAAAAAAGTGTCGTATAACTCACAGCAAGGTATGGAATAAAGTCATATTTGAATGAAAACGTCAGCACTTAACACACCCAAAAACTGATAACGTATTAAACATTTCGACATTTCAGTCTCTTACAGTCAAAGTTCACTTTTTTGCTTTACACATTAAAGTGTTTTATGTGAATCGGGAGGCTACCCTGGGATGTCTCCACATCACGCAGTTACTCAATTTTCTGAGTTTCCTAAACTGATACTTCCCATAACTTAAGCCCACCAATGTAGACCACTTGACAAATATGAATATTCAGCCGGCGTTCGTTCTTGACTGGTACTCATTCGTCCAGGTATAGCCTCTGTTACAGAAATTTCGAGTCAGGTTAGTTTTACCTTCCTCTGAATTATTAACATTTGGAGGAAGGAAATTGTACGCGCACGCCTCAACTGAGTAGCCGCGCCTCTCCCTGCGGTTTACTTTTAACTGGATGTCTGCAGTGGCGGGTGCTTTGACTGTCAAAGACGTGCCTTGGGCTTCACTCTGTATCGACTCTTTGAAAGTAGCAGAAGCCGTATCTCTGTTCTTTCTAACTCATTGAGCTTGAGACAATGTAATCCGTTGTCTACTCTTACTTCGTCGAATTATTGAGTTTATACACGGGTGGAATTTGACATTGAGCCTTGGGGGACCCAGACGAAACCTATAGAACATATTGCATTTTTAGAAGTTCAACTGTACTTCTACAGTATACTTTCCAAGTGACATATAATAAATTATTCATAATATAACATATCACTGAAACATCATATACAAAAACACGTTTAAAATTTTGGAGTTATGAAAAGGTGCACAAGTTCCATTAACGATACTGAAATAACAGAAAACCTGCCCCTTCCGCTTGCTCGGTTAGGCTCCAGCTTCTCTGCATTCCTGCTTGGATAAGAAAATGAAAGAATTGATGACACGTTGGAGAAGTTAACTTTTTTCATTATTTAATCAATCAATGAGACCTTTTCGGTCATTACATATTTTGTCACAGTGGTGCGTAAACTTTGATAGAGGTTTGGACTGACCGCCGCACCGCCGCACCGCCTCGCCGCCGTTTGGACAAGCGGCACATTCACTGCCGGGCACGCGGGGCTTTGCGATTATTTAATTTGTTGCTTGACGATCTGTTTTGTAGACAGCAGAGGTTATCTGACATGGAAAAGAGGAAAATACTTAATACAAAATATACCCGATGAAATGACCTCTCCCGAGTTAAATATGAAACAGCAAACTAACCCGTAAAGTACAGTACAGAATAAATCTGTATTTTTAAGGTGGGTGACGTATAATTGCCATGTTCGTTATTAAAACATTTACTTTAGCTGTGGCCAATAAATAAATTTTAAAAAACTGGAGGTTTATTTTAATAACATATAATATATCCCTCCCTCTGAAACTCCACCTTTTTATGTATCGTTCGTAATTGCTTGAAGTTAATCGATGACGAAATCAGCGTTTATTACTTTTGTGGTGTGATTATTTATCTGTAGCCGCACATATTAATTTCAGTTCGCTTCATACAAGAAGACAAGGTCCACGCGTTTTGGAGCTGTAAAATGAGCACGCCTTACCCGAACGCCGGCCATCATCCTACTTCCCAGGCGGCATGGTACGCAGAGAACAAATCCAGTGCCAACAATACACCTCCTCCTTATCAGGAGCCTTACTCTGCAGTGCCAGGACAGTATGTTATGACCCCGATGGGCCATCCTTCAGCGGTCACCGTTCAACCAGGTGTCTACATAACTCAAGTTCCGCTGGCCCACCGGGAGCCTGACCACTTGGGGTACTCCATTTTCACTCTGCTTTGCTGTTGTCTTCCAATCGGAATTGCCGCGCTCGTTTATTCGTTAATGGTGAGTACGATTTTCACTTTCCAATAATCAATTTTCTCTGAAATTGTGCATGCCGCCTCGTTCACTGTAATGGAAAGATACAATACAGGTTATTTTGTATAGCTCAAAATCACACAAGAAGTGCCGCAATGAGCTTTAACAGGGCCTGCCTCTTGACAGCCCCCCCAGCCTTGACTCTCTAAGAAGACAAGGAAAAGCTCCCAAAAAATACCCTTGTAGGAAGAAATGGAAGGAACCTTAGGAAAGGCAGTTCAAAAAGAGACCCCTTTCCAGGTAGGTTGGGCGTGCAGTGGGTGTCAAAAAGAAGGGAGTCAATACAATACAACACACAGAGAACAGAACACAGGAATCCTCAATGCAGTATAAACATTAAAATATTACAAGTACGGAGCAGTAAATGATATCACATAATAAGATTTGGATTGGGCGGCACGGTGGCGCAGTGGGTAGCGCTGCTGCCTCGCAGTTGGGACACCTGGGGACCTGGGTTCGATTCCCGGGTCCTCCCTGCATGGAGTTTGCATGTTCTCCTCGTGTCTGCGTGGGTTTCCTCCGGGCGCTCCGGTTTCCTCCCACAGTCCAAAGACATGCTGGTTAGGTGGATTGGCGATTCTAAATTGGCCCTAGTGTCTGCTTGGTGTGTGGGTGTGTTTGTGTGTGTCCTGCGGTGGGTTGGCACCCTGCCCGGGATTGGTTCCTGCCTTGTGCCCTGTGTTGGCTGGGACTGGCTCCAGCAGACCCCCGTGACCCTGTGTTCGGATTCAGCGGGTTGGAAAATGGATGGATGGATGGAAGATTTGGATTTATTTAGAGTCCTGCAGACCGCGGTCATCAAGCTTCCTCCCCCAATTGGCCATTCCGGAGCCGAGACAGCGCTGGGCCAGTCAATCCGCTAATGGTAATTTCCTGGGTTGTGTGGTTCCTTGTAGTAACCATTGCTTAATAAAGAACCATTTAAATCTACGATGGTTTATCTCCATATGAAGTTGGTTTTTTTGGGCTTTAAAAACGTTCCCAATATGTGGACAAAACTAAAATCTTTAATGTATAGTGGGCTACCTAACAGCATCTTAGCCAGTGTTAAACTTCATTTCAAAATCAGCAACACCTACTGTTTCACAATTATGTTATCATCTATTGATTGTGTTAATAAGTAAATGTTCGTTATGGAACCTTCGTGTAAATGCTTCTTTTGAGAGCCTAAAATGTCTGTTTCATGGCTCTGAAAAACCACCAATGATCACTGAACAACGCAGACGAGTACTGAAGCGTATTAGGCTTCCGCAGACGAGCTTCTTTACACACAGGAATTTTCCTTTTGTTTTTTCAGAAACCCCTAACCTGCCCAATGAAAACGACACACATAGTGCTGACCAAAGCTGAATGTTGACGTGTGTCATTTAGGTACACGCATTTTGATCCCTCCATTTTTTTTCAGTAGACCCCATCCCTCTCGGTTTACTCTTTGGTAAACTGGAATTCACCTTGGGAGTCAATAACACAAGGCATGAACCAGACCAGGACTGGACCGAGTGTGACATAACTGCTAGGGGAGGAGCAGCCGACGAATCGTGACAAAGTTTGTTGGGCACCTTCCTCCGACCACCATTTTAAATAGACATTAATCCATTACACTCCAACCCGCAGGGAAGAGCTGCCAATCCATCTAACATCATATTTTAACAGTACGGAAGAAACAAAATGTTGTAATTTCTGCCATGTGCAAAAGTTCGCTGATGACACTGCTATCGTGGGCTGTATCAGGAATGGGCTGGAGGAGGAGTATAGGGACCTAATCAATGACTTTGTTAAATGGTCCGACTCAAACCACCTACACCTGAACACCAGCAAAACCAAGGAGCTGGTGGTGGATTTTAGGAGGCCCAGACCCCTCATAGACCCAGTGATCATCAAAGGTGACTGTGTGCAGATGGTGCAGACCTATAAATATCTGGGAGTGCAGCTGGATGATAAATTAGACTGGACTGCCAATACTGATGCGCTGTGCAAGAAAGGACAAAGCCGGTTATACTTCCTTAGAAGGCTGGCTTCCTTCAACATCTGCAATAAGATGCTGCAGATGTTCTATCAAACAGTTGTGGCGAGCGCCCTCTTCTACGCAGTGGTGTGCTGGGGAGGCAGCATTAAGAGGAAAGACGCCTCACGCCTGGACAAACTGGTGAGGAAGGCAGGCTCTATTGTTGGCATGGAGCTGGACAGTTTAACATCTGTGGCAGAGCGACGGGCGCTCAGCAGGCTCCTATCAATTATGGAGAATCCACTGCATCCACTAAATAATGTCATCTCCAGACAGAAGAGCAGCTTCAGCGACAGACTGCTGTCACTGTCCTGCTCCACAGACAGATTGAGGAGATCGTTCCTCCCCCAAACTATGCGACTCTTTAATTCCACCAGGGGGGGTAAACGTTAATATTTAACATTATACATAGTTATTGTCTGTTTTTTTCACCTGTATTATTATCATTCTTTAATTTAATATTATTTATTGTATCAGTATGCTGCTGCTGAAGAATGTGAATTTCCCATCGGGATTAATAAAGTATCTATCTATCTATCTATCTATCTATCTATCTATCTATCTATCTATCTATCTATCTATCTATCTATCTATCTAATTTATATAAGGTTCAAATGGTTCCGTATACCATAATGTTTAACTAGCGTAATTACGCATTTAGTAAACATTAACTTAGAATGTGATTCGTCAGCGAAGGTTATCTGGATGAAAGGTTAAATGAAAGTATTGGATATCATACACATGCTAGACATTTAGAATTTTGTAAAATTTCACACTTTCATCAATCCATTTATTTAATGACAATTTAATGTTTAATTATTGTATAAAGGAATATCAAAATCGTATTAAAAATGTTAAGATTAACATTTTATAATTTCATAATGGCAAATTCCAAGGATAATACTGTGGGAAGTTCAGCCTTCAGCTACAGGACTCCTAAACTTTGTGACGCTCCTTCTACTAATGTAAGAAGGATTCAAAAAATCCCCTCAACTGAATTTCTAATTAGTAAAATGTCTGTTGGGCGTTTCACTAAAATTTTGGCAATCATCATTTTTGGGCCAAGCTCCGGCTCGTGGTCAAGGTACGAAACATCAGCGTGTCTGACCAGGACACACTTATTCCACGTGTAAATGGACACCATATTGTGCAATTTTATATTGTAAAGTGCCACGGCGTGGGTGTTCCACTTTCTGTAACTCAGAAACACTTTGTTCATTCCAAAAGATTGTGAAACTTCCAGTTAATGTCTAGGTATGTTGTTAAATTAAATTTCTATTTCCTGTTCAGGTCCTGCCCACCTTTAATCGGTTGTTACCTGCTAGCATGATTTTTAATTTACTCGATTTGTTTTCTTTTGAAATCTTTAAAACAAAGTTCACAGACATTCCTGTCACTGCTCATCTAAACAGACATGCGTATTTATTAATGAATAATGAGGGATTTTTTCTGTTCTTTTGTTACAGTCTTCACTTCACAGCGCTATATAGAAATTAATTAAATGGGGTCGAGTAACTGCGGTAAGCTAGGGGAGCGTCAGTAAAACGTAACTAACTGATAAATATGTTATCATAAATGCAAAATTTAAAACTGTTTCATTTTAATTGTACAATTTATTATAGTTAAGTAGCAGTCGCGTAGGTTTTTCTTTAAAATACAACCCTTAACGACAGGATTTTGTGTAAGATCTTACACCAGAGAAAGTTTAGAGCTTGTCTCATTCAAATGCCGTTCCGAACAAGATTTGATGAAACACCTCGTGGGGGTGCCGTTGCAGTAAAAATCAAGCATTACTACCTCACACTTACATTTAAATTATGTTGTATTGCATTCACTTATGAGCCTAAAAGATTCATTTCGGGCTTTATAATAGACCTTGTTATGATGCGCTATATGAATGAAAGATTGATTGGCAATAATGCGCATTTGAGAAAATAATAACTAAAAAGTTGCTGGTTATTTAGACAATGATCGTACATTAGTTCTGGAAAAGCATACCCAATTACATTTTCTGTCTAGGAAAAACGCATACTTTCTAACTTGTATTTAGTATAAAAATGTCTTCTTTAACGCAGACCGATATGCAACAGCGTCATATCGAAAAAAGCACCCCCCCCCCCCCCCCCCCCCCCGTCCGATACACACAGAAAACATAGAAAACGTCCCGAGATTTAAGTCTCTTGACAGCCAAAATACACTTTTAGGTTTTACTTTATAATAATAATAATAATAAAACACTTTCGACGAATTTGGAGACTACTTGAGGATCCACATTACGAATTTTTACGAGTTTCACAACATTTTAATCAGAGGCGACCTTAGGGATGTGCGGGTCCTATAGGGCTGACCAACCCCACGCGGGGCCGGTTACGTCACACGCTGTTACCGGTATGTGTGGACTGTATAAACTTGCGCGCGAATTTAATCAAGAATAATATTAACATATATACACCGGATTGTCTCCTTACATTATTTAGCTAAATTTTTGCAACATAACATGCGGACTTTATCAAAATGTAACTGGAGAATTTAACTTTGCAAATCCGCTCGAATTTGGATTCTAAGGCCCCCAAGGGGTACGGGGCCTGGGTCGGTTGCCCCACTTGCCACCCCCAAACGTCGCTCTTGATTTTAATGTATTTCTAGCAAATTGTGCCCAAATGCACATGATTATTCAGTTGGGGTTCGTTATTGTCTGGCGCTCATTTATCCAGGGATTTGCTTTGTTGCAGAAACTTCGGATAAATGGGCTGTTCGTTTAGTTTTACCTGCGTCTGAAATAGCATCTGGAAAAAGACAAACTGGGTGCGCCCCACGGCTGGGAAGCTGCGCATCGGCGTTGTGGTTTGTTTTTACGTAGTCGTTTAACTGGAAGCCTATAGGGGCGGGTGCTTTGGCTATAAAAGATGTCTCTTGGATTGCGTTTTCATTATTTGATATTCTGCATCGGTTTTTGAAAGAAATAACAGTCTTACTCCTCATCTTTCTCACTTACTATTGGATTGATGTATTTTCCTTAGTTGCTTTACGATAACCGAAGACACAACTGGTGTGCGTTTATTAACTCGGCGGTGTGTGTAGTCATCTGTACCACACACACTCTTTTTCAGTTCGTTTAGTACAAGAAGACAAGGTTCACGCACTTAGCAGCAGTGAAATGAGCAAGCCATACCCGGACGCCTGCCCGTATCCTACTGCCCCGGCGGCATGGGACCCGGAGAACAAATCCAATGCCAATATCGCACCTCCGGCTTATCAAGAACCATCTGCAGGGGGGTTCGGCATGGGATATCAAACAGGTAACCCTACAGTACCGCAGCAGAATGTTTACCCTCCAGTGCCAGGACAGTATGGTACGAACCCGATGGGCCATCCTTCAGCAGTTACCGTTCAACCAGGTGTCTACATAACTCAAGTCCCGCTGGCCCAACCGGAGCCTGACTACTTGGGGTACTCCATCTTCACCATGCTTTGCTGTTGTCTTCCAATCGGAATTGGTGCTCTTATCTACTCTATAATGGTAAGTTCAGAGTTACCCTTCAGGGAATCGATCTGCCTTGAATTTCGGCATGCCGCCTTGTTCACTGTAATGTTGATAAAGAATAAGCGGTCTAACCCAGCGACCACAGGTGCCCGAAGGCCTTGAAAGGTGCTATAAAAGCTGTATTGTGTTTTGACTTAATGTTGTGCATTTTGATCCCTGCATTTTTCAACAGTCTCACACCGTTTTCAGTTTACTCTGTGGTAAGTTGGCTTCTGTCATCATTGATACACTCAAACCTAACGGGCACATTTAGAGTTGCCTGCCAGTCTAACAGCAGGATTCACAACTTGACAAACAAAATGTTGCCTTTTAAAAAACTCACAAATGGTTCTCTACTTATCATTAACATTAACGATACCTTAATTACCCTTTTAGTAAATGCTAAACATCAATTAGGTTAGGTGTGTAGACTTTATTATCCCACAGGGATTTTTATTTGTGCCTGGAAAGTGTAAAACACAAGACAATGTTAAGAAAATAAGTCGAGACACAACTGACAATCAGTGTTATCCAAAGTACACCCGCTCAAGATCAGTACAAAGATTAATAATTACCTCTGAGTTGCCTCAAAGCTGGCATATTGTAATCTTTTTAGTTAGCCAATACAAGGTGTCATTTTGCTTGACTTCTCACTACTTTGACAGATCATAAAATAATAATTCAGAATTTGGTATTTTAGCAGCATCCCTGCAAGTCACAAAATTGAAAATGTTTATAGCTCTAGAAATAAAAGAGTTGCTCTTTATACTCGGAAATGTAAATCCGCAGCCTGATGGTAATTGGAATTTAAAGAAAAGAGGATGGAGTCTGTCTGAATGAACTGAGGTGGCCTTCTTTCTAACCTGACACAGCTCAGTGACAGAGGTCTTCTGCAAACCAACCATTTTACTGCTAATTTTACTACATTGTTAATATGGTTCATTTTCTTACTACTGTCATTGTCAATCCAGCATATAAAAGCAAATATAATGCCAGATTCAATGAGAGGCTTATAAAAAGTGCCAGTTTTGTCAACACAAACAGCTGAGCTTCTTAAGAGAGAAACTCTGTGCTTGCCTCTTCTTTTAAATTTGTTCCATGTTAAGATCAAAGTTTAGATTAGTAATTGTGGAAAAATGTGTGTAGTGCTCTACCACCTCCATTGTCTCTCCAATATTGTGATAGTGGGAGGAGGGCAACAACTGAGATCTACAGCCATGTTCTTTGTCTTAGAGTTATTTAACTGTAAAAAGGAACAATCACACCATTGAACAAACCCATCAACTATACCTCTATGGTTAACCTCGTCATCTTGTAGAAGACTCAATGACACAGTTGCCTGCAAATTTCAGGACATGTCTGCCCTGTGTGAACTGCTGCAGTCACTTGTATATTAGATAAGGAAAAGAGGTGATAGACAGCAGTCTTGCTTGTGGTTTTCTAAAAAAATTATTTAAGCGGGGCAGAATGGTTGCTCTGAGCCTAGTGATCTGAACTGGCAATTGGAAGGTTGCAGGTTCAAGTCCCATAAACACCAGAAGTCACTGTACTCTGTTGAGGCCCTTAACCTGAAATTACTTCATCCTGGATATGACGTTAATCTGCATCCAGTCTTGCAAGTAGACCATCCAATCTGCAGGGAAAAACTTGGGGGGTTGGTACTCCAGCCGTCATAAAAAACCTCACACTGTTCCATCTGAACTAGTGTGGTGCTGAGGTGTCACCTGTCTCAAGACTGCACTACGGTCCTAATCTGGGATCTTCAGGTGGTTTGTCATGTGGTGGGTGCAGCAGCACGCTGTATCAGCACATGCTCCACTAATCTATTTAAGCCATATATATATATATATATATATATATATATATATATATATATATATATATATATATATGGTTGAAATAGTTTACTGTCAAATAAATGCAAAGAGTACGCGACACGTGTTTCGCCCTCATTCTGGGCTCAATGGTAGGTAACCACCCGTACAATCAGATTGTGACACAGACTACGAATGCCGTGATATATATATATATATATATATATATATATATATATATATATATATATATATATATATATATATATATATTTGCAGTTGGAGATCCACAAAGGGAGAAAAAACGAATCACGTATCATAAAATAGTTTTATTCCTGAGCTTTCAACCCCTATCAGGGGTCTTCATCAGAGGATAATGCTTAGACTTACAAGAATCAAAGGCAATATATAGTAACACATTCAGTATGGGGGGGGGGGGGGGGGGTTGGGGTGGGTGGAGCTGACTAAGTCCGTATGATCAAAAGGGGGGGGGGGGTGTATCGTTAAATTAAAGTGCATATGTCCTTCTTAAGTTGGCATATGCTGGATTTATGTCCAAGTGTCTGTTGATGGCGTTTTCATATATATATATATATATATATATATATATATATATATATATATATATATATATATATATATAAAAGAAAGCTATTATCACTCACTCTTTGTGTTCTGTAAAAAGTCCAGAATCAAACCCACCACGTTAGGATTAAAACAGAAAGTTTGTCAACTAAAATGTGGGGCCGGATTGTATTACCACGGGAAGAAGTATGATTTGTCAGCAAATGTTATTTGGATGAAAGATCATTAAATGGGGTGGCGCAGTGGGTAGCGCTGCTGCCTCACAGCTGGGAGACCTGAGGACCTGGGTTCGCTTCCCAGGTCCTCCCTGTGTGGAGTTTGCATGTTCTCCCCGTGTCTGCGTGGGTTTCCTCCGGGCACTCTGGTTTCCTCCCACAGTCCAAAGACATGGTGGATTGGTGATTCTACATTGGCCCTAGTGTGTGCTTGGTGTGCCCGGGATTGGTTCCTGTGTTGGCTGGGATTGGCTCCAGCAGACCCCCGTTACCCTGTGTTCGGATTCAGCTGGTTGGAAAATGGATGGATGGATCATTAAATGAAAGTACACATAATCAAATGCATGGTTTTATAAAATGCCACACTCCCATCAATCCATTATTTAACTAACCGTTTAATTTTTAATTAATTTCTAAATAATATCAAAATCGTATTAAAAATGTGCAAATTAAAATGTTACAATATCATTCCAAAAGCGTTGATCACTTCATCTTTGTCCGAGATACTACTCGTGGTCGAGGAAGGAAGCGTCAGCGACGCAGGACTTGCTTATTCCACAGCTTGTGCTGTCTGATGTTGTAAGATGCTACGGCGTAGGAGTTCAGTTTCTGTAGCCCAGGAAAACTTTGCTCATTCTAAACGATAGCGAAACTTCTGGTTTATATCTAGGTATGTTGTTAAATTTAAATTCTACTTCCTGTTCTTCCATCTTTAATTGGTTATGGTATCTGCTAGTACGATTCATAGTTCATAGCGTCATATTGCCAATGAGTTTAGTGGAGTCGAGTAACTGAGGCGAGCGTCAGCATAACGTAACCGTTATGCGTGTTACCACAAGTGCAAGAATTTCCAACTGTTTTCATTTTAAATATACGATTTATTAAAATGAGATGTCAATAGCATATATTTTCTGTGAAGCAACTTAAGAAACCTTAACGCCCAAGGCTTTCTGTCAGTTCTTAAAACAGTAAACGCTGGAGATAGTTTTGAAGCCGTTTCATTCAAATGCAACCTACACAGAAGATTTGCTAAAATACCTCATGGGGGTGCCATTGCAGTAAAAATCAACCGTTACTACCTCACACTTATATTTATATAATCTTATTTTTTCCGCTTATCAGCCTGGAAGATTAATTGCGTGCACGTTTCAGAAACAAAAACTAATAATAATGAATAAAAAAACATTATAGTCATCTACAAAATTGATCAATAATTGTGAAAAAGGATTACATTTACAAACAACGCTTCACATGTAGGAAGAACACGTACATTGCTTTCTTCTTTTTTCGGCTACTAATTTGTATTTATTATAAAATAAAAGCCACTAACGTACACCGATAGGCCTATACCTTAGCATCATATATTTGAAAGAAAACAAACATGGACACCAAACCCCATCCCCAAAACTGACAATGTACGAAAATTTTCGATATTTTAGTTTCATAAAGACAGCCAAAGTACAGTTCAAAGTTTTACTTTTTAAAAGAGCTTATGCCGAATTGGATTGTCCGCGAATGTCTCCACATTACGCAGTTTTCTGAGTTTCTTAACACTTTCGCGTGTTATATTTCGATAGCTTGCCCTCACCAATGTACTTGAGTATTCAGTTTGGGTTTCATTTTGCCTGGCGCTCACACATCCCGGATGATTCTCTGGTACATAAACTTTAGATAGCTGGGCTGTCGGTTTAGTTTTATAATATCTTAAATAGTAACATTTACACGAAGTCAAACTGTAGACTTCGCGGTTGAGTAGTGGCGCACCTGCGACTTGGTTTGCTTTTACATAGCCGCTTAACTGGAAGTCTAAGGGGCGGGTGCTTTGACTGTAAAAGAAGCTCCTTCTGTTCTGCACTCGTTATTTGACACTTTGCGTCGAATTTTTGAAAGAAGCAGAAGTCGCAATTCTCTTCTTTATAACCTTTTAAGCTAAAGTCGATTTATTGGGTTCATGTACTTTAAAGCAACTTCCCCAGTTGCTTTAAGATAACCGATGACGCAATTTCCGTGAGTTTATTAACTTCGCGGTGTGTCTAGTCATCTGTGCCACACACACTCTTTTCAGTTCGCTTAGTACAAGAAGACAAGGTTCACGCACTTTGAAGGAGTAAAATGAGCAAGCCATACCCGGACGCCAGCCCGTATCCTACTGCCCCGGCGGCATGGGACCCGGAGAACAAATCCAGTGCCAATATCGCACCTCCGCCTTATCAGGAACCATCTGCAGGGGACTTCGGCATGGGATATCAAACAGGCTACCCTCCACAACCTCCGTATCATGTTTACCCTCCAATGCCAGGACAGTATGGTGCGACTCCGATGGGCCATCCGGCAGCGGTCACCGTTCAACCAGGTATCTACATAACTCAAGTACCGCTCACTCACCCGGAGCCTGACTACTTGGGGTACTCCATCTTCACTATGCTTTGCTGTTGTCTTCCGATCGGAATTGCTGCTCTTATCTACTCTATAATGGTGAGTACAGTGTTAACCTTCCAATATCTAATTGAAAGCCGTCCTGTTTACTGCAATGTTTAAAAAGAACGGTTTAAGGACCCAATGGTCTAATCAATCGACCGAAGGTTAATAACCACTGACAACTAAAATGTTACCGGAGACGAGCTTCTTTACATAAATGACTCTTCCGTGTATATGTTTACAAAAGTTAACCTGCCTAATAAAAAAAAGAAATGCTTTGTTTTGGCAACGTGAAGTGTTTTGAGAGAATCTTTGCCTTGCCAGGTGCTATATAAAAGCTGTATTATGTTTTGACGTGTGTTATTTAAGTACAGGTATTTTGATCCATGCAGTTTTAAGCAGACCTCACCTTTTTTCTGGTTACATTGCAGTCTACAGTGGGAGTCAACAGCATAGGGCGTCTTAACAGCACCATAGGCCCTTGGGCAAGTAGTGGGGCAGTGGCCCCTGTTTTGATAGCAAAACAGAAACATCCATAGGCATCAGGAACTTTGTGTGCACGTATGCTCCTGGGGCCAGTGCCCAGTGTGCCCATACGTAAAGATTGCCCTGGGTATGACTGGACATTAATCCATAACTGAGTACACTCACACCCACTAAGCACATTTAGAGTTGCCTGTCGATCAAACAGCATGTTTCAGGACTATGGGAGAAGCAAAATGTGATCATTTACAAGGCCCATAAAGTGCTTCTCCACTTATCAGTATATCACCAGGTTTAACTAACTCATTTAACCCTTTAGAAAAAAAAAAGCAGAACATGAATTATCACGGAAAGATCTGCCATACTGTAACAAAGGAATATGATTTGTCAGTAGAGGTTATTTGGATGAAAGATTAAATGAAAGTCCTGGATATCCGTACACATTAACAACATTTACCATTTTGTAAAATGCCACACTTCCTTCACTCTATCCATGTACAGAATATGCTTAGATCTTTTAGAAATGTTATTAAAGGCCTATCAAAATATTTTTTAAAATGCTCAAATTAATGTTTTATAATTCATAATGGTACTTACCTTGGCAGTGACGTTCATGTCTCTGGTGATTCTTCTTATGAAGTCGGATGGATTGGGAGAGCATGTGGGGGTCATGAGGTTGCTGGAAAGGAGTGTGTTGCACTCCCGATATGCAAAAGGACAAGGGTCCAAGTCTTTAGAGTGCTGGTGCTTCCTGTCTTGCTATATGGTTGTGAGACATGGATGCTATCCAGTGACCTGAGATGAAGACTGGACTCCTTTGGTACTGTGTCTCTTCAGAGATTCTTGGGTACCGTTGGTTTGACTTTGTGTGTAATGAGTGGTTTGCTCATGGAGTCCCAAATGAGACACATTACCTGCATTGTGAGGGAGCGTCAGTTACGACACTACAGCCATGAGGCGTGATTCCCCGGGGGTGATCCAGCTCGTAGGATCCTCATTGTTGGGGACCCGAGTGGCTGGACCAGGCCAAGGGGACACCCATTTAACACCTGGTTGCGGCAGATAGCGAGTCATTTCCAGATGGTGGGACTGGACAACATGTCTGCCTGGGGGTTTGCCAACCAGGATCCTGTTTCGTTTTATGGTGGGTGTGGGAACGCGCTGTACCAGTGCATGCTCCCTAACTTGACTTGACTTGAATGGTATATTACACAGGCAATTAATCATTTGATTTTTTCATGCGTTTATGTTATTGATTTATTCCATTTACACCGCCCTAACCCCCACTTCACTACTATAAGACAGTGTTTTTCAGGAAGTGAATTGATTTGTAATTTAAACATGTGACGGAAACTGTAAAACAGTTCTAAAGCCTGAAATGACAAACTGCTTGTTAGATTTTCCAAAACGTTTTACTTCATTAAAAAAGTCACAAAACAAATCTTTTTTTTAATTTGTTTTATTCTTTTTGAATATTTTGTTATTGTTACACTGTTTTGTAAACCTGTCAGTACAGTACTAACAACTGATAGAAAGTACAGTATTGTAAGCTTAAGATGGTGACGTCTAGCATTGTGTGTCCTCAGTTTTGTTCTTTAATTTTATTTTATGTATTTATTTTTGGTTTGTGTATCTGGCGTCTTTTTTTTTTTTTTTACTAAAATGAATGTGCTGCTCAACACCCAATGGAGAGATGGCTTGTGGATCTTTTGGCTTCCTGGTATCAATGGCAGTCTGCACAGACTTGCTGTAGACAGGGGTGGATGGAGAGCTGATTTGAAATACTGTGGCGACGTGCACGTTCAAAGCTGCAGTGTGTTTCTGTTGCTTTGTCTTTAAAGGTGGGGTGTCATTTGTTCTAAATCCTTATGAGTAATGTAACATTCTTCAGCAGCGACGTCTAAGAACTGAGCTGCACAACGTGAACTGAATGGCTACTGCAGCGTTTCTCAACCTTTAAGTATTTGCTACCTGAGTTTTCATAACAGTTTTAATTGAAAGGAGCACACTAATACCAATTTGTTCTTTTTAAATTAATGATATATCATAGATGCATATTTTATTATACCTACTTAACTTTTATCGACATTTATCTAACTCTATATTTATTTTTCTAGTATCAGAATGTAATTTAAGTTAATTTGTTTTGGTTTCAATCGATGCATTTTTCATATTTTCGATTCTTGTTTTCTTTTTTCACATCTTCGCGCCCCCCCTTTTTGTTACTTCGCGCCCCACACAGATTGAGAACCACTGGGCTACTGAATGACATGTAATTTATTATTTATGGGTGGGATGGTAGCACAGTGGTTTGTCCATACTTACTTCATGGATCCAGCATTCTAGGTCAGAATCGAGCACCTGGTCATTGTCAATTTGGAGTTTGCATGTTCTCCCTGTGTCTGTATGGGCATTTCCTGTTTTCTTTCCAAATTCCAAAGATGTGCAGGGTGTTTCAACTGGCAGCTGTAAACGGGTGTCAATGTCCTGTGAGAAACAGGTGACCAGTCCAAGATCAGTTCCTGTCTTGTGCCCACTGCTTCTGGGGTAGACACAGGCTTATCATGACTTTGAAATGGGTAACTGCATTGGGAAATGAATGGCTGGATAGATTATACGATACATTCATGACTCATCTTCTTTTATGACATGGTGATGGGGCTAAGAGTTTATCACAACAGCATCAGGGGCAAGGAGGGAACCGGTCGTGGGCAGGACCACAATCAATCACAACTTACACACACTCATTCATAAAAAGCCAGTTCAGAAATTGTAGTAATTCTTACATGCAGATTCCTGAGATAAAAGAATATTCAGAGCACTCCAAGAATACTTGCAGTCACTACACAGGTGGTGGACATATTGGGAGTTGAGCTCGGGTCCCTGGAGTTGTGTGGCAGCAAGACTAATCACTGTGCAGCTATGTTAGGCATATATGCTTTATACGTAAAATTAGGAAATATATAATTGTTTAAAAAATCATTATTCATAATGTTAAGAAAAATACAAAGTTTTAGATCACAAGGCGGCCTTAAATTCACAGAGAGCAAAGGACCTTCTTTTTAATCCATAAATCAAATTATATGGCTACCATAAATGTTTTGCGTCAGCAGCAGTTATTGGATGTTTTATTGAATTTAGTGCCACTATACTCAAAAATTATTTTGTCACTGTAGGCTGCCAAAGACAACCCGACATTTGTCTTTTTAAGAAGAACGTCACAGGAAAATGGAGTCAGAACTGTCAAAACAAGTCAGGAATAGAAATTCACCACTGCGTTCAAAGTATTATCTCGCTCTGGATGACCAACCTTTGGCAGACAGCAAAAAGCAGAAGAACAGTAATAAATATTGTGGCGTCAAAAAAATGTATGGTCTATATACAACATTTCAAAATACTGTATGGCTCTATTTATTTGGTGTGTCAAATGACTGGAGAAGTCAACAGCCATTTTAGAGGAATTTCACTAGCAATAAACAAAAGATGAAAATAAAATCACCAGGGGCCTCATGTATAAACAGTGCATATGCACAGAAATGTTGCGTACGAACGTTTCCACACTCAAATCGCGATGTATAATACCTAAACTTGGCGTAAAGCCACGCACATTTCCACGGTACCTCATACCCTGGCGTACGCAATTTCTCAAAGCAGTGCTACTGTTCCTGTGTGGTCACGCTTTCTTTCTTAGCTCCACATTCCTGACGAGGCTTTATAAATACACTGAAACTAACTGCATATTGTTTATTAGTGTAATGCATCTGATTGTAATTAACCTGCAGCAATATAATGGTCCAGGGAATAGCCATAGTATTCCAAATACCATAACTGCTTTAGCGTTGTAACTCTCACTGCATCTTCTTCTTCTTTCAGCTGCTCCCGTTAAGGGTTGTCACAGCAGATCATCTTTTTCCATATTACTCTCACTGCACCACTCAGAGTATTTATATCACTGTATCTGAGTGGGGAATCACAGCAGCAGCTGATCAGAAAGAGAATTATCGGTATACAGCATGAAGCAGATGTTGACTCAGCCACGGCAAAACGCTTTAGAGACTTCCCAGTACGGACTTCGCGGTTTAGAAAAAGTTTCATCCCAGGAACTCTAAATGCACTCAATCAGTCCATCAAGTGCTCCTTGTAGAACTGTTTACTTATAAGTACAATCACCTTACTGTAAACTTGCACTACAGTTATAATATTGTACAACCTGTGCCACTTTATAAAGCGCGTATTTACATATGATGACGGTATTCATTTTTAAGATGAAATGCAAAACTTTAACTTCATTTAAATAATCTGTATTGTTAATAATTAAACATGTGAGGACACGGTGCTGCAGCGCTGGCTAGTTCATGGATTGTTCCTGCATTGCGTTGTATTCTTGCGCTGACGCGACACTGGAAAGATAGACGGATAGAATAATTAAACATATACTACGAAGATATTTCAATGTTCCTTAAAAGTTTTGAAGAATCGGCGTTCTAAGCTTACAAATGGCTTCACGTCTATTACAGAGCTGATTGTGTGGCGATTGGGTATTTGGAGAAATAAAAGTAAAGACAGGAATTGGAGGTTAGTACATTTGAAAGAGACAGTACTGCTGTGATAAATTACGTCATTGAAGGTCGCACATGGCGCAGCAAGACTCTTGCATGAGATATGAACAAGCACTGCGCCACCGTGTTCCCATGTTTAATAACATGCTTTCATTCCTATCATCATGGAAAAGATATCACGTATGCATCTCAGTATTTTAATTATTCAGAGAGCTGTAATATCACAAATGTAATGGATTATGTGTCCTGTCAGAGAAAGAGAAAGCCCGTTTAAGAAGCAGGTAGTGATTCACACACAGAGCACAAAGAAGATCAAATACAGAACAAAGCATTTAACGTCCTACTTTAGTTAAAATGGGATTTGAGAAACTAGTAAATTAAACGATTTTAAGATGAAGTTTATGATGTTCTACTTTAATGGCAAATAAACTACGTGATTAAAGTGGAAATTTCGAGATTAAAGTTGACATTTCGTGCTTTTTTCCCACTGTGTGCCTATTTTTTTTGTCTGTACCCTAATAAGCTTTCATATGACACTCAGACGGTGGGCTACGACTTGCCTTTTAACGGCGACTTTGATATGTGATTTCTTTTTTATTTCGGGCACTGTGCGACTTTGTGAACTTGAGCTTTCGAATTTCTCCGACACTCTGTCACTCGATCAACTTCCTTTTGTTGATTATACCACTGTTTAAACCAACAAATAGTACGTTTTTCCTTTGCCTCCACTTGGTATTCGCTGAAATTCTTATATTTTCCCCCGTGCTTTTCCCATTGTCTTTTCTCAGAAGGCTATTTATATCGATTTGCATATTCAAAGTGGCGTAATTCTGGGAGGAGTTGGGGCGGGACAGAAGGCGCGTGCACGTGCGTTACTTTTCACGCTGATCGGGATTTATGTACTGGAAGAACGTGAAAGTTTGTGTACACACAGATTCCTGCATCTGGATTTTTCTGTGCATACGCACATTCCCGCTTTTGTGCTTACGCCATGTTATAGTGTGAGTTCTACGCACGGCGTTATACATGAGGCCCCAGGTGAACTTGCATGCTTAATGCACTGAGGTTGTTGTATTTATTTATATATTTACTAGCTGCATCATCTGTCAAACATCTGTCATAACAGAAACAATTTATAAATATTTGATATCTCTTGTGTAACTTGTTCCTTTTGTATCCTTTTGTTTCCAAACCTCTCTTGACCAGAGCGTGTTTCCATAAAGTCTGTTTCTCAGTCTCTGTCATTTTGAGGCATTGAAGGTGACTCTCAGTGTGCCTCCTATGCCTATAGTTCTCCTCATGTGGCTCACATTCAAACTTTCTCCTTCCATCCTGTCTCAAAAGCCAATCTGACTAATCACATCAAAGCCAAGCAGACCAATCAGATTGTTTTGAGGGACTCAGCCACACACAGACCTGGGGATTTTATTATATAGTAGATTTCATTGTTTGTTGTATTTTTGTATATATCTGGGTCTCTTTGTCCTAATAACTATAGATAATGAAACAATACAGTAGGTCATTTAACTTCATTTTGGCTTTACGGCATGAAGTCTGCCAACTCTACAGTTCTTCAGATCAGTCAACTCCTGTCTTATTGAAGGAAGATGAAAATGACACCTCTGTCACCTTGCAGAGTATTTCAGTTGGGTTCACTTTTTCTTCCAACAGAATCACAAGGTACACATTACTTTAGCAAAAACATTTTATCATTGTGGCAGAACCCCAAGATGAGATCACAATTTGAAAACAACCTTCTAGAACTGTGACACACGCATGCCTCTTTGGCAAGACGTGCTGAAAGACAAATCCCTTCATCATATCACATTCTTCTGCTGATCTACAGTATTTTGCACCACTGGACATGCAGTCCTCTACTACCCAGCTCGATAAGTGGTGTTTTGCTACTAAATGTGACAATAGCACATGCTGAATGGAAAAGTGGATAGGACCGACATGCTTTGTTTGGGCTGAATGGCCTGTTCTCACCTAGATTGTTCTAATGTTCTAATGATTCATGAGCTTGTTTTTCTTTCACTGTGTCACTGTACCAGTGACTTATGTGGCATACCAAATCATATTAGACATCATCGCTCATAAAAGAGCATCATTTTAAGGTAACAATTTTGTTTACTACACTTGACCAGCCAACACACCCCACTTGAAACAAACGGAGGTCTCATGTTTTAGCCATTCTTTCATAACAGTGGACAATGAAGATTTTGCTTCCTGAAAGTTTTTGGGTGTATCTTATGAATTTTATTCTGCTGATGACAACAGTCCTCTTTAAATTACCTGTTGCATACTTTTTATTGCAATCGCATGTGTTTCTTATTTCATCTCATATTTTAAGTCAACTAATATGTTGCCTACAAAGTAAACTATTTTGTTTAGTCCAGGCATGGCTTTGGGTTGTGAGTATGACCCACAACAATGGGGTCTTTTTATTCTCACTGTTAAGCCTGAAAACTGCCTTGTTACACCGACAATGTTCACCCTTCGTTACCCATCGGCTATGCAGTATACAAGAAAGTAACCTACAAAAATATGGAGATGTTGTTGAAACATATACTGTACAATAACTACAAGTGGAACATCTGTGGTGATCTCAAAGTAGTGGCACTGTCAAAACAAAAGCAGCTCAGTTAATCTAGTACAGCAAATGGGACAGCCATTCTAAAGAGTATCATTACATTACAATGAACTGGCCCATTCTTAAGCATTTGGCTTCAGGGCAGAAAGGTGTGGTATAAAAACCACTTACTGTCCCAACAAAGATATTTTTGTGTTGTTTTCATATAAAGTTTAAACTGACAGAAAATTTTGTGAAATTGATGAACAACGAAGGTGAAGGATTTCAATAATTAAGACAGATGTTTCCACAAATAACTGATGCCAAGATTAAGAAAGGCATTTTCTTTGTTCACAAATCAGACACATCATCATCAGATCTGCTAGTGGAAGACATTCAAGTATGTTGTTGAGAATTTTCTTGTTAACTACACAACACCAAACAACATCCAGCTGTTTGACAACATTCTTCCAGCAAACAAAACCAAGAAGTGTAACATATCAGTAAAGATTCATCTTCTGCACTCACAGTTGGACTTCTTCTTCCCTGTTAATCTTAGTGCAGTCAGTGATGAACATGAGGAAAGGTTTCACCAGGGCCTTGCAATGGTGTGTTAGGAAACATGGAATCCGTCAATGATGACCAACTATTGTTGAACATTGAAATAAGGGACATCAGATACTGAGTACAAAGGAAAATCTACAGAAAATTATTTTTAGCTCAATTGAATTAATGGGATTCTTCTGCATCATTAAAACATTAAATATGCTGAATTCAATAAAAAAAAAACATTTTTATTGCTTAATTGAAGCTGTCTAGCATTATCACCAAATTTATTCCAGGAAGTAAAACTTTTGGAAAACAAATCTGTTGTCCAGTATAACTAAGCAGCAGTGTCGGACTTCAGTCTTTAGCAGTAAGCTTTATGAGTCTGCTTGGCTCCCAGCTGCCATTGCTAGCAGGTCCTGTATGACTCGTTCTGCTTTTATCTCCTCAGTTGCTCAGCCAACTTTCATGAATCATTTCAAACTCTCTTGAACTTCTATCTACCTTTTTAAGCTGTTCATCACATTTCAACAGTTGAACCCAGTTGAAGTTTATTGTCTGCCTTATGACCAATGTACAGTATATTCTGCTGTATGGCCAATGCTAATGTGGGCTAAGCTGCTTTTAGCAACCCTGAAAATGATTTTAGACAGTTGTGGTATGTTAAGTTATATTTATATATATTTTCCTTTTAAAAAGTCAAGTGGTGACATACTGGTTAGTGTTGCCTTTACCCAGCTGATGGGGCCTGGGTTTAACCTAGTCATTGTTAGTTAGTATGAGTTTTGCACAATGATGATGGGTTTTGTATTTTGATTTTTTTAACCACTTACTATGTGCCTTTTAGAGTACTTTGTTATTGTGAAACACCTTTGCGAGTGAGTATATGGGTGTGCCATCATGTTCTTTTTATGTTTGGTTCCTATTTTGCTGTCTTGATAGTTTTCGACTCTCACTGACCCCTGAAAAAACAGTGGGTTCAAAAACTGTGTCAATTAATAGACCTTTCATTGGAAGATCAATGGTACATATAATTTTTTTTACATTTTCAATTAATATGAGGGTAATTCTGAAAGTAAAGGAAATTTGAAAAATACTGAACAGAATGAAAGAATAGAAGTTGACACAATACAATATGCTTGCAGTGGCTTATAAATAGTTCAGACACACACAGCGTAGTGCTCTGCCATTAGTCTTGTTGAAGCCAGGCTCAAATAAACATGGACAGTCTGCTGTGGGATTGCACCGTTTTTGAGCATAGTGAGATTTCTTTGGGTAGAGAGAGTGAAACCTGCTGGAATTCACTGAAGGATGTTGGTTTGTGCAAATCAGTAAACTGTTTGGGTATTCATCTTGTACAAACTTTACTGTAGCTGAAGTCATCATATACACTATGGCATGTGCAGATCCATAGCTGATATACAAATTTGTACTAATAGCAGACAACGTAATCCATGGGTCTTCTCTGATAAAGATATTTTCCATATCAATGTGGTCTTGTGTATATGACTTTGATGGTCGACCAGATCGAATACCATCGGTTACACTTGTTTTTCCCCCTTTAAACCTTTCTACCCATTTATAAACTTTTCAGTGATTCATGCTGTTCTCACTTCAATACTAAGCCAACATCTTTGCTGTTTGTTACTCAAACTACAGACCCTGATGCCCTTATCATCTTATTCAGTTGCCAATCTGTCCTTCTCCCTCTTTTTCTATCCTTGTTAAATCAGTTCACCCTCTTTTCTCAACACAGTAACAGACACCTTTGAATGAAGTCCTCAGTTTCCTGACAATCTGTCACATGGAACAGACATCGTTCTGCAAAAAAGTTTCCCTGACATTTTCCCTGAGAAAGCTGTTTTATTTTGGCCATGTGTGGATGTAAAGGAACCTAAGCTAAGGGAGATGACCATAAGTAAATGTTGCTGAAAATGGGGCTTTGCGGCATTATGTGAACAATAAATTAAAAACCAGTCATTTCAACCAGTAATAGTCATTATAAACACAAATAATGCCTTGACTATGTTTTTAAATCAATTTAAAGGTATCTTGTTAAAAAAATATTGATTTCCGGGTGACCCTAAACGTTTGACTACTAATATAAATAATGAAATGAGGCAAAAAGTGTCAACAGAAAAATAAAAAATATTGTTCTTTTTGTCTTGTAGACCCGAGATGCCAACAACATTGGGAACCTGGACCTGGCAAGAAAGCACTCCCGAACTGCCCGTATTCTGAATCACACTGCCCTGGGCATCGGCATCTGCTTCGTCATCATTTGGATCGGCATTGTGATTGCAATAAATGTTATTCATTGAGTTTTCTTCCTTGTATGTCGTCTTTGCACTGCTGATGGACTGATGATAAAAACATTCTACTGCAAGAATATTTCGTAGCGCTTTAGTTTTGTTTCCAAAGCTGGCCTTCTGTAACATGTATGGAGTATATAAAGCAAAAGAAATTCTGTTTCAAATGCTTCCAATGTAATTTTATAAAAACGTTGATTTGCCTAATGCCAAACTTGAACTAGATGGTTTAAAGTAATTATTTCAATTCTTGCAGATATTTGCTGGAATTTAAAGCAACAAAAACATTGTACTTCTGTGTAGCTCTCCATCTCCACCTTTAGATGATACAAGGTTTCACCAGGAATTAATACTGTATAGAGAGCAATAATGGCTTTAGGCACACAAAAGTATAGGATGGGTAGCCCCCCGTGAGAGCAAGTGCATGTCTGACTGAAAGTGTAGCTATCGACATTCTACATTACAAAAGGGACAAGAATAAAATGCACATCTCATCCCCTCTCAGGTGGAATCTCATGAGTTGTAAATGCATGTCCAGTGCTGTCCTGTTGTGGTGAAACAGCACCTTCCTTCGGAACTGTTTCTGGGTAATTTCACTTTGATTTTATAACATACTTCAAATGAATGTATTGCTGATAAGCCTTATAGCTTATTAAAGGTAGATGTTGTATTATGCAAACTATTTGCCTTAATTACATTTGGTCTGAATGCTTTTTTGTAAATTCTGTAGAGTCGAGTATTATGTACAGATTCCATTTATTGCAATATAGCTATAAAGGGGTAGTTTACCCTCTTTAATAGGTTCGTTTAGTAAAACACTAATCAGGGCTCATAGTGAAACCCCAGACTTACAGTATGTCTGTTGCTTTGATTAATAATCTGTTTTTCATTCTCCAAAATGTGTATTTTCCAAGAGACTTAATAAACTGAAAATCTAATGGATCTACTATGCTTTCAACAACATATTGAGGGTTGCCATTGTATTTTCCAAAAATGTTCTTTTCTTCAATGACAAAAATAACCTGCTTACATGGCCTACTTTTATGATGTGGTCCTTAACCCTTTACTTTCATACTCACTGGGGGTTAGATTAAGCAGCCGCATTTCCTTAAAGTCTTCAAAGACCTGAAATTAGAAATACATCACCACACTGCAACACAATAGTCTCATCATTTTCAGGTTAAACTGGAAGTCACACATTAATATATCATGAGAGAACAATACAGAATGTCACTTCATTTTGGACTATAGAAATAATTTATGAGGAAAACAAAACATGCAAATATTCAAAGAACATTGTGTTCATAGAAGGAGTAGGATAGATAGTAGAAGATAGGGGCGGTTCAGCTTAACAATATTAAGGTATATCGATTTTCAGAAGCAGCAGATATAAAAATGGTTTGTTTCATCGATAATGGGCTGGGAGGTGTGATAATGAAGGGACTTGTACCGTTAAACAATGAGAAATCATTGCACAATGTTAAAAAGACTTTTAGTTGCAATCAGAAATATTCAACCCCTTCACCTCAAAAGACATTATAGTGATATGAATCAAGGTTAATGAAAATATATGACAGAAATCCTCATTAAACAATAAAAAATTATTTTAAGAGCATAAATTCACTTAAGTTTGAGTTCAAATGAAAAATGTAACTCTTTTCATAAATCTGCATGTGCACTTTCATTCAACCCCCAACTTCAGTACTTTGCGGAGCATCCTTTAGTCTTTATAACTTCTAATAATCATTTTCCGTAAGTGCTGACAAGCTTCTTGCGCCTCTCTGTTGGAATCTTGGAATCCACCTAAGATTTTCAATGGGATTTAAGTCTAGGGACTGAGAAGGCCACTCCAGGACATTACAGGATCAATTTCTTAACCAAACTTTGGTCAACTTAGAGGTGCACTTGGGATCATTGTCTCACTGGAAAGTTTAATGATTTCTAAGATTCAATTTGTGAACAGAAGGCATCACATTCCTCTTTAAAATGGCCAGATATTTCTGGGAATCCATGATGCCAGTTGCACAGTCAAGATTTCCAGTTTCTGCAGCAGAAAAATATCCCCACATCATCACTGACCCACCTCCATGCTTGACTGTGGGGATGGTATTCTTTTGGTTATAAGCCTGACCTACCACTGGTCCTTGTGGCTAAACAGTTTCAGTTTAGTTTCATCAGTCCATAGAACTGTTACCCAAAACTCTGTAGGCCTATCCACATTTCTCCTGGTATATACTAGTTGACCTTTGATAGTCTTTGTGGTCAAGAGTGGAGTGCATCTTGGAGTGCAGCCATGAAGTCCTTGTTTATTCAGTGCTCATATTATAGTTGCTACTGAAACACTTGTCCCGGCCTTCATCAGGTCATCCTATGGGTGTTTTGCAGTTTTCTTAGCTGTTCTGACTAATCTTTTAAGGGCTGCTGATGAACCTGTAGGCTTTCTCCCTCAGACAGGCAGGTTTGCAGATGTGCCATAAGTTTTAAACTTCCTCATACTTCTCCCAGTGGTGCCTCTTGGAATGTTCAATTTTTGGGGGATCTTCTTATACCCAATGCCTTTCAGGTGCAATGAAATAATTTCCTCCCTCGGGTTTTGTGAAAGCTCCATAGTCTTACTAATGATTGCAACTCACCTTCAACACCTTCATGGTTGGGTTTATATATGCATCACAGTTGAAGCCAATTAAGGATTATTATTGAATTTCCAAAGGCTTAATTGTGTTTTAGCTTTACTTTAGCCCATAAAAGCTAGCAGAAGGTTCTAAAAGCAGCAATATTATATAGGGGTTGAATAACTGTGACATGGCTATATTAATAAAATATCCTGTTACTCATGAATACTACATCATGCATTTTCTTTGTTGATTTTACATATAACTCAACTGATAAAGAAGTCATCCAAAGCAAAATCTAGCTCTTTGAAAAAACTTTCATTGGTAAATCACCACAATCTTTGAGGGGTTAAATATTTCTGATTACAACTGTAAGCTAATGTCAGCTGTTTATTAAATTGTTTGAAAAGGGGTTCATCATTTGTGTGGGGATATCTTATCTGTAAATGTCCCCTCAAAGTAGTAACTAATAAAACTTCAGTGATGTAAAGATGTTCCCACTTTGTATAACATTTCTTTTCTTTTTTTATATTTGATGAATTATTGTTTTCATTTTTGGCATTTTGGTTATAAAATACATTGAAGAATCGTCTCCAAGATAAATCATTCCATTTGTTTCATATATCGCATCTAAAAGAATTGTAACCTTTGTAAATTAAATGAATAAATTCTAAACATCATATGTGTTTTTGTAAGTATCTGTTCTGTGAATGAGTTTTCATGTTGCATTTCTGATTTACTTTGGAAAAGTAAAATTGGTGTACTTGTCAAAGGACTGTGTATATACACACACGCTAACTTTAAAGCTGCTTTGTCATCAGGACAGCAGAGAGCTCTCTGTCTAGCTACCATATACTGTCTCTATCTATCTATCTATCTATCTATCTATCTATCTATCTATCTATCTATCTATCTATCTATCTATCTATCTATCTATCTATCTATCTATCTATCTATCTATCTATCTATCTATCTATCTATCTATCTATCTATCTATCTATCTATCTATCTATCTATCTATCTATCTATCTATCTATCTATCTATCTATCTATCTATCTATCTATCTATCTATCTATCTATCTATCTATCTATCTACCCAGACAGAAAGAGTATTCACCCTTTGGAAGTTTTCACACATCATTGCTATCCAGTGTTGAATCAGAATGTATTTAGTTTGTCTTTTTCAACAATGTTGAACAAAAAAGACACTTTAATGTCAAATTTAAATCAGATCTCTGCAAAGAGGTCTAAACTAATTACAAATACAAAACACGCAAAAAAAAAAATGATTCCATTACTGTTCAACCCCTTTAATCTAATTCGGTGGAGACAGAAGAGAAGCCTTCTGTAGTGAGTGTCATGGATGTGAACGTTGAGTCGGGTAGGAGTTTTTTGATCTTCCATGTTTCTGTTGATGAAAAGGAAGGAAGGGCATTAGCACTCTGTTTCAACCCACTATCTTCCATTGTTTCACGCCCTATCAAACCCTTTGGCTGTTCCCTATTGTGTATTGTTCCCACGTGTGATTCTATCTATCTATCTATCTATCTATCTATCTATCTATCTATCTATCTATCTATCTATCTATCTATCTATCTATCTATCTATCTATCTATCTATCTGTCTGTCTGTCTGTCTGTCTGTCTGTCTGTCTGTCTGTCTGTCTGTCTGTCTGTCTGTCTGATTCCTGCTTTTGTGTTTTTTGGTGTTTCATACTATTTCTTGACCACGTCCCTAAAAGATATTGCACTTATTAACTGCTTATGTTATGCATACCGTTCATAAGTACTGAGCACTTTATTTACTCAATAATATAAAAGATTAGAATATAATAAATGGTATTATGCTTAATGATCATACATGTCAGAGCAGTGGCACTGTACTCTTCATTTAAAATAAATGTTCTTCTCCCTACTGCTCTTTACATGAAGTGGTTAAGCCATACATGTTCAGACTTTAAGTAATGGTAACATTTACAATGCAGATTGCTTGTACGGACCTGAGAAACACACAGACCTTAGTGTTGTATTATATAGTAGATGGCCTTTTACAAGTCTTATGCTCCATTAAGACTGTTGGAAGTCAGGGCCATGTTTTCCCCTTCAAGGAGGTCCTCATAAATTAGTCCACATACACTGCCTTGTTTAAGCTGTCCAAGCATGTTTTTTCCACAATCATACCCATCTTTAGATGGTCACAGCCCAATACATAGGAGTCAGCTGTGCAGAACACTTGTTTTTAATAATGTGAGACTGTCAGACATAAAAGTTAAGAATGCAAAAGGAACAAAGAAAGAACAAGACACAAGACTATCTATCTATCTATCTATCTATCTATCTATCTATCTATCTATCTATCTATCTATCTATCTATCTATCTATCTATCTAGTCTGTCTGTCTGTCTGTGCCCATCCGTCCATCCGTCATATAATGTCTTACATATGTATGAACCTTTTATACATTATACATATACATATTCAATGAGTAAGCAGGAGGCAGCTTTCAAATGATTCAAAAGAGTTGTTTTCTTGTCTTGGGAGTGTTTTTCATGTCTTTTTAGTGAGTCAAGGCTGGGGGGCTGTCAAAAACAGGGCCTGTAAAAGCCCATTGAGACATCCCTTGTGTGTTTTTGAGTTATATAATAAATAAATTGTTGCTGTTGTTGACTTTGATTCTCCTCTTGCATTGGTATCTGGTCACAACATACACAGGAGGTGTTGCCGCTGATGCTTGACAGATATCTTTTCCCAGCCACATTTTTGTTTTATCACTTTTCGCATAAGGTAGTCTTTTCATGTATCTTTACTCTTTATTCATATTTATAGAAATCCTCATTTTCTCCATTTTTGAATTGTTTTAAAAGCTAAAACCGGTAAACAATATACGGTATCTCTGATAGCATTATTTTTCAATATATGAAAGGAGTGACTAAGGCATTGGATTTTAAAATCATAAGGTTGCCAGTTCAATCCTTGTGCATGATTCACTGTGCGACACAGAGCAGGTCATTTAACCTACCTGGGCCCCAACTTTATTTAGGAAATAAATATTAATAATTGTATGCTAGTCTTGTCACCTTGGATGTACCAACCAGTTATGTGATAATAATAATAAGAAGTAATAGAATGTCTGCAATTCAGATTACCACAAGTCTCAAATCTGTTTAGTTTGCCAACTTCCTGGTTTTTGCACTTTTCTCATGTAGCAGAGCATTTTAGACTTTTCTCATCCCTTCTGCCAATAATAATCCACACTTTTGACAATGCATAAACTTGATCTTTATGTACAATTTGATATGTTCCTGCATCATGAGTGAATCACAAACAATTCCAAGAAGAGGAAAAGTGAGAACACTCTTTGGTCTCCAAGTGGTATATTTGGATCTGATTTCCCCAGGAGTCACGTCATTGTAAATTTGCCTATGTGATTAAAGCCAAATGAACTATGCTTAATAAACAAATAAGTCTTTCAGGCAAAGTATCAGATTCATGAACTTTCTCAGCTTGCAAGTGACTCAAAGCTATTTCATTTCATTCATACCAACATGCTGTGAAGCATTTGTAACCAAAGAGTTAAACATCTGTAATTATTACATTTCTGGTTTGACTACAGCATATTCCAAGAGTACTTTGTTGCATGACGCAGTGTAAAGGTATAGACTGCAAAAGAAAGGAGCTGAAGGTGTGTCACAAAATATTCCAAATAAACATGGCTTATGACCACACCTATGCCTATTCACCCACACCACATGAAACAGTGCTGGTGAAGATAATAGAGGCAGAGAAAGCCACCTTTCACTGTAAGCATGGAAAGTACAACTGGGCCACACTGAAATTCTGCTAGTGGTGGCTGTCTTTCTTATATACTGTATCCATGATGGAAACCATCTTCTTCTTTTGGCTGCTCCTGTTATGGTTGCCACAGCGGATCATTTTTTTGTCCGCATATTGATTTGGCAAAATTTTAAACCGGATGCCCTTCCTGACGTAATCCTCTCCATTTATCCGGGCTTGAGACTGGCATGAAGAACCACACTGGTTTGTGCATCCCCTATAGAACAAATCTGAACAATACACTCAGAAAAATTAGCTTACTTTTAAAACGATGTCTTGGCAATTCTTAAACTTAAAGCGGAAGTCACTTTCACACATTAAGTCCAGATATATAAATAATATATAATAATATATATAAAATCCAACGTCTGTCTGTCCACTTTTCACGAGTGAACTACTTAGCAGATCGGATTTTTTCCTATAATTTTATAATAACATTCTGGTTGATTTTGCAACTTCTCTCATCGCGCTTATCATAGTTCACTTGTGGTACTGATTTATTTGCACGAATCCAAGAGTGATACTGCAGGCCGAGGGGGAGGGGGGTGGGGCCCTCCTCACTCACGCGCCAGCCTCCGTTCAAGTTGCTCTACCTCTCGCCAAGTGTTGGAGTGTACTTCGCCTCTGCTTAGATGGCGATACCCGTTTGTTCAGCAGACATTATCATCTAGAGATTGTTAAAGAGTAATGTTTGACGTTTTTGAGAAAGAGATCACAGCTACGTGTATTTTAGAGGGTACCTGCTCATTGGCAGAGATATCACGGCCACATGCTTTTCTCCCCACGTGGGGAATATGCTCTCCCATCAGAGCTGAACACAGTCGTTTGACGTTAGAGCGTACCTACCTTCCGCTTGGCCAGAATAACAATTTTATTTTTTTATTGATTTTTAAAGTTTGTCCTGTACTTTGTGGGCGGAGCTGCGGGGGACAGTTAGTCTTTAATAACTAGCCATCCATCCATCCAACCCGCTATATCCTAACTACAGGGTCACGGGAGTCTGCTGGAGCCAATCCCAGCCAACACAGGGCGCAAGACAGGAAACAAACCCCGGGCAGGGTGCCAGCCCACTGCAGGGCGCGCACACACACACACTCACACCAAGCACAATTTAGAATTGCCAGTGCACCTATCCTGCATGTCTTTGGACTGTGGGAGGAAACCGGAGTACCCAGAGGAAACCCATGCAAACATGGGGAGAACATGTTAACTCTACGCAGGGAGGACTTGGGAAGCGAACCCAGGTCTCCTAACTGCGAGGCAGCAGTGCTACCCACTGCGCCACTGTGCCGCTTAATAACTATCTTGGGAATTTAGTGGGAATTGCTCCATTACACATACAAGAACAGACTTCTAATTGTGGCTTGCATCATTGATAGCGTTCATATAAAGGTGCAGAAAAATCAAGGATCATTGAAATGACCTAAAGGGACTGCCACCTCAGCAGAGCTACAGTAATCTGGGCTTTTATAATCAAATGCATGTAATTTAATCTTACTGCTTCATGTTTTAAAGTTCACTTAATGATTTCATCTTCTGCTGAATTTGAGAGCACCTCTCAGAGTATGTCTAAGCTGGGGACATTTGTCAAATAGCTAACATTGCAAAGTAAACTTTAAGCTCCACTGTATTTCACCAGACTTATGGTATACTCGTCTCATGTGATTTGATCACTTCCTTTAATGTTACCACATTTCTCATATGGCTGATGTGACATTTTGGATGCTTAAAATCATAAGCTGCAGCTGTGAAAGTGGAGAGTCTGTCACACTGATGGCAAGACAGTCATCTTGTTCTGAATGCAAACAAGACAAAGGAGCTGACAGCGGACTTCCACTCCCTCAGAATGAACAGCGTTTAGGTGGATTATTTAATTTATTTTTAAATTTTTTGGCATGCACTTGGGAGGGCTCTGGAGATGGTAGTTACCCACCAAACCAGGGGTTGGTACTGTGTACCTAATGTCTTCTCTCTTCATCCCTTTACAGAACTGAGGATTGACGGCCGTTCGACCCTTTGATGTCACTTCTATTGTCTGCTCTCCTGGACCTGCTTGGAGCCTACATGATCAGCAGTTTGGCCATCTTTGAGTCAGTTCACTAACGGACCACATCAAGCATGGCAACACAGATGTTCCTGTAGCAGCCCACTTCAACAGCCATGGACACTGTGAGAGGGACTTTAAAGTCACAGTGCTTATGGGCAACTTCAAAACACAGCAAGAGAGAAAAAAGTGGGAAGTTAAACTCATGCTAAAATTTAACACATTACAACATGGTTTGAATAGAGACAAGAGTTTTATGGCTAGATATGAGGATTGTTTGCATTTCTTGGACTGACACAGATTGTATTGGAAAAACTCATCAGAAACTTCAAAAGACTTTGTTGGACAGTTATCTTATCCAAAGAACTTGACTATACATTGTTCTCCTCTCTTGCTAATAGAATCTCAGCCTGAAGAGGTCTATTTTTTTTTACATTTCAGATGTCTTACTTAAAGGTTTTCCAATGTTGTATCTGTCCTAGAGTGTGTATATAAACACAGGGAACTCCAGTTTCTGTATTACATCGTGCCTGAAGAAAGGGCCTGAGTTGCCTCGAAAGCTTGAATATTGTAATGTTTTTAGTTAGCAAATAAAAGGTGTCATTTTGCATGACATCTCTTTGCAAAAAGATGAATTCCTTCTTTATTTATATTCATTATATGGGATCATTATGTGTCTGCTTCTTTTTTACAACAGTTGCATGTCCTCTGTATCAGGTGACAAGCAATGGGAACACAGTAGATAGATAGATAGATAGATAGATAGATAGATAGATAGATAGATAGATAGATAGATAGATAGATAGATAGATAGATAGATAGATAGATAGATAGATAGATAGATAGATCAAAACATTTATATCTATTTTAATTAACAGGGTATTTAATATGCTGAACTGTATATTATTAACCTGCCATATAAAAAAATGAAGAAAGTTTAATTTCACAATCAGCAAGTCACACTGATTGTAATTCATGATGTTATCGGTTCTGTGCAATGAAAGGAATTCTGATAAGCTCAAAGTCTTCGTGTCAGTTGATCTAAAACTGCAGACTATGGCAGTTTGCGTAAGACATAAATCTATGGTACATCAAATGAATTTGAAGCACATGCATTTATGAAAAAAATATGGGAACTAGGCCAGTGATGGTCTTCTCGACTCCCTACACTCCCATTAAACATACATTTTCAGGGGCCAGTTTGCTAGAAGAAAAGAATATTTTATGTTAGTCTAATCCTTCACTTTCATCCTGACAAACCTGTGAAATGATCATATCAAAATAAATTTATTTTCAATTGTTCTTCATACTGAATAGTACAACTTATTTTACAGTAGACCAGTGTTTCACAATAAGGAACTTTCCACTTATTCACTCCACTTTCATGTTAATGAAGTTTGTTGTTTAGGACATTTCTGTTGTTTTAGTCACTTCAGTACATGGTTACAATATGGTGTTGTGCAGCCCATATTAAAAACAATGCAATAACATATCAAATTAGCATAAATCCAGATGTCACATTAAAGAACATGCAGTGATACACAGTACTGGGTAACATTAAATCTATTGTATTTTAAAAAGGCACATTTGTGTTTGCTGTAAAGAAACATAAACAAGATCATATGGTGTTCAGGTGATTCCTGTGTAATTTTTGGCAAAACAACAAAAACAGTTTGACAATTCAGATGTGAGAATGAATTTTCAGACATGAGTCCAACACTAGACTAGTCCAAGATGGTAGTTGAGCTGGTCATGAAGTGGCAGAGAAGGTAAAAAGGGCAGACTCATGTGATATCAGACATTGTTGTTTCTTCACTTGTCAGATCTGCAGACAGAAGATTAAGAGAGACATTAGGTGACAACACCAACCCTCAACTCAAGGTGGAATTACTATTTGATGAACCCTGACGTTGTTTCCCAAGTGCACATCTGTGACAAAGGTCATATATGTCCCGGGTTCCAGGTAAGTCTAATAACGTTCTTCGATTTGGTGGGCAGTGATCAATTATTTTATCATAGGCTAGTCCTGACACAGCTGCTGGTATTCTTATTTATTTATCAGCCTCAAGGGCTCTGTTTAACATAGCTGAAAGACCAGGCTACACATAAGATGGAAAAAATTTTTGAACTCCGGGTGTGGAATAAAAGGAACCAGCTGCCACTGCTCCAGGAGCCAGAGTCGGAAAGGAGAAGATGAAGTTTACTGTTAGAGCAGTGTAGAGAAAAGCCAAGCAAAATGACACCTTTTATTGGCTAACTAAAAAGATTACAATATGCAAGCTTTCGAGGCAACTCAGGCCCCTTCTTCAGGCAGGAGTGGAAAGAGAAGGACAACAACAGAGAAAGAAGAAGTGTTGTGTCCTGTATTTAGTGGTGCTTTATAAATGTGCTGTTTGGTGGGAAATGATTGGAAGAGTTTCCCACAGCCAAATAAAGCCCTGCAGTGTGCTGAAACTTGTGTCTGCGTCTGTCTGTGTCGGGTTTGGGTGCTCCCTGCAGGCCACAACATGTGTTAGTATTGATCTTTTAGCACTCCAGTTACTAGAACCTCCTGTTATTACTTACATGACATTATGCGTGAGTTAATTCATGTTGTAACCAGCACCATCTTGTTTAAGGATTAAGGACGTCTTTTGTGTATGGTATGAACTTTAAATCAAACAAAAAAAAGGCTAATTTCACATTTGAAGGAAATTATTGCTGCGGTGGGTTGGCACCCTGCCCAGGATTGTTTCCTGCCTTGTGCCCTGTGTTGGCTGGGATTGGCTCCAGCAGACCCCCGTGACCCTGTGTTCGGATTCAGCGGGTTGGAAGATGGATGGATGGATGGAGGAAATTATTGACTTTGTGTTCTATTGACTTAGCTTGAGCCCAACTCAAAGTGTAGAGTTACTTCTAATAAAAGAAATTAAGATGAGTTGTGTTGACTTTAGCTTATTCAATTTTACAATATTTGGTTTAGAGTTTCTAAATCCTCTCCCACTTTGTCAATTTGTACTCACAAATGTTCACTTATGGATTGCTCAGTAAGTTTAGGTTTGCCAACAGGTTTAGATTTGTTGGATGTTTAATTTATGCAGAATATGAAAAGTTAAATTTTTTTGCACATTTGCATCATGTGGACCTTTGCTTTCTCATTCATCGTTGTTAGGCCCTGAGCCTTTAGTGTAGCCTCTGTGGTTACTGGAAACATTGCAGTGCCAGTACCACTTCTGTCCCACAATTCCATGGAGCAGGGGTACTCTGGTTTTCTCCTATTTTCTAAAAACATTGGTAACTATGAGCTGGCCTGATCTGAATGAACATGGATTGTGACAGAACAACATCCCTTCTGGAGTTGGTTCATATCTTGCAACTGACATATCTGGAATGGCCTCTGGTCTTGTAAAATCCTTTAATGAATTAAAATGTTTGATAAAATGGATGGTTGAATGAGAATGGATGTGCTTTGCTGCTTTTACATGTGCTATAATGAATGTTCTAAATAAAATGTGGATATATATGAATTCAGTCTTCTGCAAAATACTTGAAAAATCTCTCAAACTCAGCACTATATTATTTCTACAGAGAATAATTTAAAAGACCATAAACCTCTTTGATTTATTTGACAGTCTTAAGTGACATTATAATTACTGCAATTCTGAAGCCTTGAATTGCATTGTGTCTGAAATCCAAAATGATACCTTACTCCATCTACTAGATCTGCATGTCTGAATACCCAGTTTTCTAGTTTTGAGGCTAAGCTTCTTTTCATATTTTTGCTGTGCGGTTATTTATAGATAATGCCACCTAAAGCAGCATAAATGCCAATATGTTACTGTCATTGCAGTTGCATTGTGCTAAGAGTGCCCATAATTATTACATTCAACAAATAGCTTACTTGATTCCCTTTATGTTGTTCTTCTAGCTTAGCAGGCCACACTACTTCATTTTTTCAATCCCTTGACAATAAGGAGCTTGCTAACCCTCAGCTTGTCCAAATACTAGAGAAGGAGCAGGAATAGCACACACTCAGGATTTGTGAGGGCAAGATCTGTGGTGTGAAAATGTCTACAGAATGGAACAAAAAGTCACATAGTCTTTGGTAAGTATACATATTTATAAAGAAGAGTCTCATCTTGAAGAACTTCACATAAACATTGAGTCTCAACTCAAAGGATCTTGAAGAGATATTTAAATTGTGATTGTGTGATCCTAAAGTTCACATAGTCCACAGTTTTGGAAAAGGTCACATTAAAAGAAAAAAGCAAAAGTAAAAAAGTAATCTGGGATCTTGGAGTAACTGAATAGGACAGTGATTTCCAACCACCAGTCCTCTGATTGGCACTAGTCCATAGAAATTCTTTGCCTCTCCGTGAAAACCAGGCTAGGTTGTTGACTGTCCCAGGGTTCTCCATTGTTAATCCAGAAGTTTGAAACTCTTATATTAAGTGTTCATCAATCTCTGTGTTGCCTATGATGCCCACAGCTTCCATACTCCATTGAACCCAGGACATCAATGGTCATGAAGCCGAGATGCATTGGACAATGAGGACACACGCACACAGCAGGTGTAGGTGCAAAGTGTTTTTTGTTTTTATTTTCACACGAAGTGTTCAAGATGTGCAGTGCTCTTTCAATAAATAAATACTCCAATAAAAGCAGTGTTCTTGTGAACGTCAAAATAAATAATCTATAAATGGGTAAAATCCATAGATTAAAACACAATCAGGATGCATATGACAAAAACAATCGCAAGCTATGGTGTGTCCTTCTAAAACCAGCATCTCCCCTGCTCACCCTCTATGGTCTGCTCAGTAAGAGGAGTCGTCAGAAAGCAAAGTCAATCTTCTTAACTAGCTCATGTCCCCACCATCATCCCTTGACATCCACTAGGATCCCATGAGCCCTGTTCCTTTGATCCCCCTAACCATCTCTTGCCATTCAACGGGAGTTATTACGTGTGACCCGTGGAGTGCTGATGTGGAACAATTAAATTTTTTAAGCAATCAGCTCAACTTCTCAGCGAACACCCCCATGGCCCCTCAACTCCACAACTGTGCACATCTACAAATTCTGATATGTACTGTTTAGAAGGAAAACCTGAACAATGCCACGGATCCACTAACTCGCATCATCACAAGCCCACCTCCAACACACACATCTCCAATCCACATTCAATGAATGTAGGTGCTCAAAGCTCCAAGGAGAACATTCACCTCTCTTTGATCTATTGTTAATAAATGCAGCCATTTGAAACTCCATAAAGATCTCTGAAGAGTTTCTCAAACTTAGAAGAATCCACAAGTAATAAAGGCTGAATAGTACTGTCTTAGGAGATATCTTTAAGGCTGTAAAATTCTAAGCAATAACAGTTCTCACAAGAATGAGCCAAAGACATCAAGAAATGTTTGGGGCATCCACCTGTATAATATTCCCTGGCTGCAAATGGGTAATTCTTGGAGTTTACAGGTTTGAGTCCAAAACAGAGCTTAGGCAGGTTGTCAAAGATGGCGGCTTTATTTGCCAAGACAGGAAATTACGTCATCAGAGTAGGCGGGGCGGAAGTGATGTCATCAGAGGTGCATGAACCAGAAGTGACATTATAAGAGGAGCCAGAACCATGCGGAATTTCCCATGGATGGTCTGCAAGGGATTGACAAAGAAATTCAGTGCATCTCACTACCCCCTGGTTTGGCATGGAATTACCATTATTCAGGCCCTTTAGCTGCCTCCCAATCGTACGTGTGTGTCAATACTAACTCCTTCCCATTTTCCATTCATATTTAAGATACTCACCAGCAGAACAACAAGTGAACCAGCTTCTGCTTCTGACATGAATGTTCTCCCCTAATGGGTCAGCACTATAAAGAACTCTGAGCCACCAGAGGTGGGTGTTCATTTAAGGATCAATTTTTTACCTTCGTGTGTTGTTTGTTTTGACTTTTTCATCCAACCTTTTTAACATAGGCCTGTATGCGAACAGAGCCCTCTCTCTGCCTATATCAAGTGTTGAGGTGGAAATGCGTCAAAGCAAGACTGAATATGACACTCGAAGAGTCTCACCACCCCTTCATAAGAGATGCTGTGCCAATCCTAGCAACAGGAAGGAAATGGGATGCAGCTTTGGCAGTGGCAGAAGCAAGGGTTACTCTCAGATACCGCAACATTGTGGGGCAAGTCCAATATGGCAGAGGGTAACTTAGTTTGGGACCAACAACACTCACATGGCTAAAGGCTACACCAAATGAACGCCGACATCTGATAGTGGATGAGGTGTACCGCCAGGAGGATGCAGCCAGATGTGACAGAGCAGTCTCTCAAGCCTAGCAAGGCTTCTGGACGAGATGGGATGGAATAGAGCAACATAAAATCACATGGAGTGAGCTGTGGAACATGGAAATGAACATGTTAAGTTTCATCATCAGAGCCACATATGATGTGCTGCCCTTGTGAACAAACCTACATCTTTGGCTTAGAGAGTGTCCAGCCTATCACTAATGTGTGGCCCTGGCAACCCTCAGACACATGTGGGTGGGTTGTAAAAACATCTTAATGCAAGGAAGAAGCATGTGGCATCAAAACCAAATACTGATGGGCTTGGCCTCAACAATACAAGACAAGAGAGTGTCAACAAATGCCATGCCACTAAATGCCCAGACTACCTTCCAAAAACTAAGATCCTTCATCCAGGAAGGGGAAAAGCAGCAGACCAAGCCCTCACCTCATGAATCAGGCCAGTTGAATATAGTCAGGGATTGGGAAATGTATGTCAGCCTAAACTAGAGACTCTCCTTCCCATCTGAAATCACATCTGCACCCAGGTTTGGTCATCTGTGTCTTCATTGTTATGCTGACAGTCCCTTGGGAGAATGCCATCAATGAGGCATAAAAAAGAAAAATGCTGCAGTATACCAGTCTCACAGCTGAATCAGAGGAGTGGGGCTGGAAGGTGAAAGTGAGTCCAGTGGAGGTGGACTGCAGGGGCTTTGTAGCCACCTCAGCTATAAGGCTAATAAAGGAATTGTGCATTACAGGGCAGGCCCAGCGACAGGCAATTAAGGAACTCACCACTCTCGCTGAAAGAAATAGTCACTGGTTGTGCCTGAGGTGAAAGGAGACAGTAAGGCCTACCAAATGATCACTCAGTAACCATGCAACACACACCCAGATCTGATCAGCCACTGGTGAACCTGCCTCAGGTGATGGTGTCATGGGGTAAAGGGCTGAAACACCCTATGAGGCCAGGGTACACACATGATGATGTGTTGTAATGGTGGAAACAACACTAAGTGGTCATCATCGATGTCATCCCAACAAATAAGACATCTCCAACCCAAATCAAGACAAATTCGGTGCTGAATCGGCAGAGACTATAACAACTAGTCTTATTAAACAGTCATCTATCTTTTTTACATTTGTCATTTTGTTTTGTGATTACAAGGTATAAACTGTCACTTGGTTGCTACATCTGACCACTCCTCTGCATATTCTGGCCATAGCAATCTTTTAAACTCTGACATGATTCACCGTGTCACCACATGTTGGGCCAAACACGTGTGACAGAAGGAATCCTGACAGTGAACAGTTCCACCTCCAGCAGTACTCCTTTTGTACTTACTGAGGACCCTGTATCACCATGGACTTGACAATTCTGAATAGGATTAATGAACTAAGAAGAAAGTGTGGTGGAAATAAGATGAAGAAAAAATAAAACTAGAAGAAGAAGATGAAGGAAATGGAGATAAAAGAGGACACTCTGATGATGTCATTTTCAGTCTAAAAGCTTTAGATAGATAGATAGATAGATAGATAGATAGATAGATAGATAGATAGATAGATAGATAGATAGATAGATAGATAGATAGATAGATAGATAGATAGATAGATAGATAGATAGATAGATAGATAGATAGATAGATAGATAGATAGATAGATACTTTATTAATCCCAGGGGGAAATTCACATACTCCAGCAGCAAAAAATATTAAATTAAAGAGTAATAAAAAATGCAGGTAAAAAACAGACAATAACTTGAATAATGTTCAACGTTTACCCCCTCTGGTGGAATTGAAGAGTCGCATAGTTTGGGGGAGGAATGATCTTCTCAGTCTGTCAGTGGAGCAGGACAGTGACAGCAGTCTGTCGCTGAAACTGCTCCTCTGTCTGGAGATGACACTGTTTAATGGATGTAGTGGATTCTCCATAATTGATAGGAGCCTGCTGAGTGCCCGTTGCTCTGCTACGGATGTCAGACCGTCCAGCTCTATGCCAACAATAGAGCCTGCCTTCCTCACCAGTTTGTCCAGGCGTGAGGCATCCTTCTTCTTAATGCTGCCTCCCCAGCACACCACTGCATAGAAGAGGGCACTCGCCACAACCATCTGATAGAACATCTGCAGCATCCTTAATATCGGGGTACCCTATGACTGTTTTAAAGTGGCATGTAAACAGCTGTTCTGTATCCTGAATGTATAACTTACTTTGGATAAAGATGTCAGCCAAATATACAATAATAACAAAAGATTTGTTTTCATTTTATATGACCATATTGGTGGCAGCTTGGTAAGAGCTGCTGCTTTCCACACCCTACAGACAGGCTTTCAGCCCTGACCCAGTCAATGTATGTAACAATTATGCACATTTTTCTGTTGTCAGTGAGAGCTTTTTCTCAGTATTTTGTCTTTCCCACTTCATCCCAAAACTGAGCCTGTTATTTTTTTTTAAATGTGACCTGAAATAGACTGGTGTCCCTTTCAGAGCTGGGTTTTTGCTTAGTGTTATCTGGATTCCCTGTCCTAGGTAAAGTGGATTCAATAATAATGGATGGAATTTGGAGATAGGTTAAAAAACATCAAAAAATGTTAACAAAGCAGAACAGTTGAAAAAAGAAATTTAACCTGATGAAGAGATAAGTAGGCATACTGAAAACAAAGAAACATGTTACAGTCCCCTGTGGACTGCATATGATGCAGTACTAAGGGAAAAACATTACTCTGTCTGTAGAAGGTGATGGGTGTCATGAATATACAGTGTTGTACACAGCTTTTCCTTTGAAAGATGGCTTAATATGTAAGCAAAGAGAAGGTCTAATTGACTGGAGGTTATGTTGAGACATAGAAAGCAGAATGATACTTTATATAGGAAAAACTGGAAAAACAAGCTTCTCAAAGAAATCTTTAGCAAAGATTTTAAAGACACTTGCCAACAACCATGGAATATGTTATTCATTGAATTAAATATGGATGACCCACTGCTATCTGCCTAACAAAACCAGCATCAAGATTAAAACCACCACAGATCCCTGGGTGTCCAAGCTCAAATGGTCCCCATGACCTCACCTCACTACCCCACCAGGCTCAGACATTATGAGCATCACATATACCAACAATAGATATGTTGACGTTGTTTCCCAAGTGCACATCTGTGACAAAGGTCATATATGTCCCAGGTTCCAGGTAAGTCTAATAACGTTCTTTGATTTGGTGGGCAATGATCAATTATTTTATCATAGGCTAGTCCTGACACAGCTGCTGGTATTCTTATTTATTTATCAGCCTCAAGGGCTCTGTTTAACGTAGCTGTCAGACCAGGCTACACATAAAATGGAAAAAATTTTTGAACTGCAGTCTGGTGTTACCTTTTTCTCTGTAACAAGTCACTGCAGTAATGGCCACCTTGTCTAGATTATGCTTTCTGTACTGTCTGGTTCTGGTGTTTTTTCCATTTTTTTTTCACTACCAATTGTTTCTTTATTTTTTCATTCTGGCTGATGGCCTGGGCCCTTACCCAACTGGGGCACCTCAATAGCAGAAGGACCAGTGGAGGAGACAGGCACAGGACACTACCTCCCCTGGAGCATCAGTTGGCAGCTCCCCAGGTTGCTACTACTCTCCGGATTCCCACAGGGCATGCTGAGATTTGAAGTTTGTGTGCTCAGGAGGCGCTGCAGGAATTGGCGAGCCCTATTTAATCGGGCTTCCACCACACCCAGGAGTACTTCCAGATCATGCTAACGGGCCACCTGCAGTGCTCCAGGTGTGGCATAAAAGGAACCAGCTGCCACTGCTCCAGGAGCCCGAGTCGGAAAGGAGAAGATGAAGTTTACTGTTAGAGGAGTGGAAAGAGAGGGATAACAACAGAGAAAGAAGAAGTGCTGTGTCCTGTATTTAGTGGTGCTTTATAAATGTGCTGCTTGGTGGGAAATGATTAGAAGAGTTTCCCACAGCCAAATAAAGGCCTGTGTGCTGAAACTTGTGTCTGCGTCTGTCTGTGCCGGGTTTGGGAGCTGCTGTGCTCCCTGCAGGCCACAACATGTGTTAGTATTGATCTTTTAGCACTCCAGTTACTAGAACCTCCTGTTATTACTTGCATGACATTATGCATGAGTTAATTCATGTTGTAACCAGCACCATCTTATTTAAGGATTAGGGACGTCTTTTGTGTATGGTATGAACTTTAAATCAAACAAACGAAAGGCTAATTTCACATTTGAAGGAAAATTATTGACTTTGTGTTCTATTGACTTAGCTTGAGCCCAACTCAAAGTGTAGAGTTACTTCTAAGAAAAGAAATTAAGATGAGTTGTGTTGACTTTAGCTTATTTCATTTTACAATATTTGGTTTAGAGTTTCTAAATCCTCTCCCACTTTGCCAATAAACACTTTCTGATATTGATGAATAGGTGTACTCACAAATGTCCACTTATGGATTGCTCAGTAAGTTTGGGTTTGCCAACAGGTTTAGATTTGTTGGATGTTTAATTTATGCAGAATATGAAAAGTTTAATTTTTTTGGGCATTTGCATCATGTGGACCTTTGCTTTCTTGTTCATCGTTGTTAGGCCCTGAGCCCTTAGTGTAGCCTCTGTGGTTACTGGAAACATTGCAGTGCCAGTACCACTTTTGTCCCACAATTCCATGGAGCAGGGGTACTCTGGTTTTCTCCTATTTTCTAAAAACATTGGTAACTCTGAGCTGGCCTGATCTGAATGAACATGGATTGTGACAGAACAACATCCCTTCTAGAGTTGGTTCATATCTTGCACAACATTGTATAGCAATGATGTGTGAAAACTTCCAAAGGGTGAAAGTCTTTGTGTCAGTTGATCTAAAACTGCGGACTATGGTAGTTTGCGTAAGACATAAATCAATGGTACATCAAATGACTTTGAAGCAATAGATAGATAGATAGATAGATAGATAGATAGATAGATAGATAGATAGATAGATAGATAGATAGATAGATAGATAGATAGATAGATAGATAGATAGATAGATAGATAGATAGATAGATAGATAGATAGATAGATAGATAGATAGATAGATAGAAACTTTATTAATTCCAAAGGAATTTGCAGAATTACAGAAGCAGACAAAAAGGCAGTACTATATGATGTTGCCCAGAGGGGACTGGGTGGTCTCGTGGCCTGGAACCCCTACAGATTTTATTTTTTTCTCCAGCCTTCTGGAGTTTTTTTTTGTTTTTTCTGTCCCCCCTGGCCATCGGACCTTACTCCTTTCTATGTTAACTAATGTTGTCTTATTTTAATTTCTTATTTTGTCTTTTATTTTTCTTCTCTTCATTATGTAAAGCACTTTGAGCTACTTTTTGTATGAAAATGTTCTATATAAATAAATGTTGTTGTTGTTGTTGTTGTCAGTCATTAGCACAGTATGTTGCAAATGCCACATCATCTATTTCACTGTTAGAACAGCACAGTACCATTCACCACACTGGAAACAACACTTTAGCAATGGAGTGACTCATTATAGAAATTAATGGTTGAGGGTAGAAGAAACCTTTTAGAACACTCCTTGGAGCAACAGAGTTGTCTCAGTCTGTTATTAAATGTGCTCCTCTGCTTAGACCAGGCCTCATACAAAGTGAGAGACACTGTCCAGGATAGTAATCAGATTCTTGAGTGACCTCTGCTCCACACAATTCCACCATTGAGTCCAGCCTAACTCCCAAGATTGAACTGGCCTTTTTAATTAATTTGCTTAGCCTATTTATCATCACCTGCACTGATACCATTTCCTCACCACACTACCACATAGGAGATGGAATTGGCCAATACAGACTGACAGAAAACATGTTAGAGTGACCTGCATTCATGAAACAACCCCAGCTTCTTCAGGAAGTAGAAGTGACTTTGACCTTTCTTCTATATAGCCTGTTGTTGTTATCCCACTCAGCCTGTTGTTCAGATGCATGTCCTTACCACCTCCACATCTTCGCCATCGATGAGAACCAGGGGCAGAGTGGCCTTGAACTTCTTGAAGTCTCTGATTGTCTTTTGTCTTATTGATGTTGAGCTGCAGGTTTATTTTGAAAGTGTCAGGTACAAAGTTCACCTTTAATCACTCTTGTGCAAATATTTCAATAGAACGTTTATTGGATAACATAATTACCACAGAATGAGCCCATTCATTTTGAATAACCTGTTCATGTTGAAGATATTAGTTGACAGGGCTCAAGTTGTATACTGTTTATACATACAGTCCCTCAGGAGAGTGGGAGAGGTGATCGTTTACTCATGTAGTATGGAAAAACAAAATAACGAACAACAGAACAATTCAAGAACCCGGAACAACCTCTGGGTGCCGGCTGGTGCTGTATGTTTCTCAAAGGCATTGATCCAGCAGAATTCTTTCAGCTTAAAGGCGAATCATGTATTTGAGTACACCTGTGGAAAATAAGTGGTGTCACAGGAGGCCGGGGGTCAGACACAGCCGGGACGCCTGAAAGAACTGGGAGGTGGCTTATACGTTCCCTGGGCCACGAGGTGGCAATCGCCCTAGATGTTGAGGGGACCACGTGGAAGGAGCAAGGAGGCTCAAGCCCACTGGGGCCCATGGCCACCGCCAGGGGGTGCCTCGAGTGTCGTGGAGCCCGGGAGATCGACACTTCCGCCACACCTGGGAAGGTGGAGGAAGGACCTTCCAGGAAGCCCTTAGAGCTACCGGGTGCAAGGGCAGCAGTTCCGCCACACTAGGAAGTGCTGCCGGAAGAACATCATCAAGCACCTGGAGCACATCCGGGTGGAAATTAAAGGGGCCGCCTCCATACAATCAGAGAGCTAGAGTCGGGAGCGGGAGCAGGATGAAGCTCCCGTGAGGAGAGGAAAGGCGGCCCACGGAGACTGAAAGAGAGGCCCGTAAGGAGGGTGATTGGTGTGGCAGTACTGTGCGTTGTAGGAACTTTATTTAGGAAAATAAACATGTGCTTTTATAAAATGTTGGTGTCTGTCTGGTGGTGTTCAGACCCGGGTCTCACTGTGGAAACCAGGATGTACACTTGGAGAATGCAGTTTAATGTAGAAAAGTACAAAGTGCTTGTGACTATGCGGATTCTCTCCACGCTCCCATGCAGCTTCAGGGAGCTCTTGAACCCGACACCGTCGGTAATGTCACCGATGAGCTTGGCAGTGAGGCATAACAAAAGTGCCAATGTGCTTTTATTAAAAACAACAACCAAAAACAACAGTGTCCAAATAAATAAGATGCAGTGCATCACAATTTCTTCAAATAAATAAATAATCCCAATCAAACAGTTGTAAAGTGGAGGTTAAAAATAATAGAAAAAAAAAGAATCCTATAAAACAACGAGGTTAAAACACTGCTGGGAGCAGTCCTTTAAAAACACAAAGCCCGGTGTCTTCTTTACCTGGAGGCTCCCCTGCTTCTCCCATCTAGGCCCCGCAACAGGACAGTCGCCCTACCAGCATCTGACCTTCTTCCCACACGACTGATCTGGAGGCTTCCGGATCCCTGGCTTCGGTCTAGCACTCTCCAGATCGAGACTTGGCTTTCAACCCAACGGCCAAGACGCTCACATTGGGGATTCTCCTTCCGAGCCTCCCGACTCCCGCTGCCTTCTTGGCCTTATGCAGCCAGCCGTCCTTCTTCCAGTCACTCCTACTCTCTACAAAATGCTCAGCGGGAGCGACCACTACCAACTGCCCTAGGTGTTGGCCAAACACTCCAGCTAGTGCTTACTGTCCAGCTGCCTGCCTGTGAGCCTTCTCTCTCTATGTCTCTCTCTCTCTATCGCTCTCTCTCTCTTTCTCTCTTTCTCTATCTCTATCTCTCCACGCTGCTTCCTTCAACCTTCATTTCTTTCTCCTTTTTTTCCCCCGCAGGCCGCCTCGCGGTTCTATTTATGTCGGGGATGTGGTTCACCTGTGGCAATCAGTGGCTCCCGGGAACAATTACGGCTGCGGACAACTCCTCACCTGTGCACTTAAGTGAGGTTCGTCTGCATCACGCATTCCCTGATTCCACACATCACCATGCCCCCTTGCTAAGCCGCAAGTGCGGCAATTATTTATTTAAAACTGGCCTTTTTGACGTGAGCTGAGGACCCTCTATACCACAGTGCTACACATGGGCAAAAATAATATCAATTATAAACACAAGATGGGAGGCACTGTTCTACAGGAAGCAACCCTGAAAAGGATTTAGGGGTTCATGTTGATGAAACATTTCCATCATCTAAGCAATGCAGAGGATCGATTATAAAGGCAAATAATATGTTAGATTATATTATTAAAATTGTTGAATATAAATCAAGGGACATTATGCTTAGGCTATATAATGCACTAGTGAGATGGCATCTGGAGTACTGTGTTAAATTCTTGTCACCACAATTCAAGAAAGACAGAACAGCTCTTGAAGCTGTGCAGAGGAGAGCAACCAGGTTAACCCAGGACTCAAGGACATGTCATACTCAGACTGACACAGAGAAGGAAACCTGTTTAGTCTCGAGCAGAGGAGACTGCGTGAAGACCTAATTCAGGTTTTCAAAATCCTCAAAGGCATTGACACAGGGGATCTAGCAGAATTCTTTCAACTTAATGGTGAAATTAAGGAGAAGGGCATTTAGGACTCAAGCCAGATTACTCTTCTTTTCACAAAGAGTGGTGGGACTCTGGAACAAAGTACCAAGACATGCAGGTGAAGCAGAAACTTTGACACCTTTAAGAAGGAGCTGAATGAAATATCAGGACAGATGAGCTATTATCTAAACAAATAAGCCTGATTATCTGAATGGTCTCCTCTCATTTATCAAAGTTCTTATGTTCTTATGAAGTATGAAAATCAGAATTCTCTCTAATTATGGGCGATTTAGAGCATTGTGGGCAGGGCCTGGGCATCTTTTCTTTGTCGAATATAGAGTTAAAATTCCACAATTTTAATAATAACATACAATGTTAATAATATAGTCAGTATGTGCCAAACTTTTGCTTACAGAATGGAAAAAACTGCTTATTACAAGGTGTAAGTGATATTTCCTAATAGCAATTTAGAGTTTATAATTAACGATAATTATGGATCAAGAAGCAACGATCATGTCTTTATCAAGTGCAAAAATAGCAACACAAAAAATGATCCAACATGTGACCACAGATAAGGAGGTAATTATTTTCTAGAGGCACTCCTTATTTTTTTATATTTTTCTTTGCTGCTACATGCCTCTTTCTGAATCTATGCTCAAGATCCTTATTAAGCCAAATTTTTTTTAAACTAATTTATTTAAGTGCAATGCCAATAAGAAAAATATTCATCTTTCCTGCATCTGCTAATCAAAAATGATCTAGAGAGTCCTTTCAACTTCAACTTTAAATTTTATTGCCAGCCTTTCACACAGTCACAAGGAATTTCTCTTGGTGTTCCATCCATACACATAACAGGTAAATGCAATTGAACAACACAAAATACAAGACATGACACCATAAGAACATTACATACAGTAGTAGAGAAAAACACATAGCACAAAACACAAGACTATAAAACAATATAGTAAAGTTCTGTTGCACTCCTGCCCAGGAATATACCAAGAAAGGTTCTATAAAAATAAAAATGGATTTAGAAATCAGTACAAAATTACAAAATCAGAGACAGAGTTTAACCAGAGTGACTGCAGAAAGAAATACATCACAATGTTTGGTGTGCTAACCCGGCCACAGCCCTGTTTAATAATAGGCAGTCCAATCAGACACAGAAATGAAACAATGTCCTCACATGTTCAGTACGTCAGTTGTGTCTAAAGATGACCTCCAGCTCTGGGAGGGTCGGCAGGGGTGGGGCTAGGAGCTGTGTCCCTGTGATGGCTCCATTCTGTGGAGGAAACAAGAGACACTGTTAGTGAAAGTGCCAGGCCCTTCCTCAACCCACTGCCGGCGGTGAAATTGTTCAAATTACCTGAGCTTTCTGGAAGGTCCCTAAGCGTGCCTGTGTGACACTGTTTCTGTGTCTAGGAGTTAATGACTAATAACATTTCCTTGATAATTATTGTTTAAAGAGATGGTTGCCTGCCTCTTTGACTATTTTTTTGGCACATTTCCTCATCCATGCTGTATTGAGGACCTCAATGGAATCCTGTTTCCAGCCTACAGTCTTTTCTGCTGTTTGAATGACAGTCTGCAATTTATGCTTTGTGCGAGCGGATGTACTGTCATACCAGGCTGCTGTATGGAAAAAGTGAGGATGTTTTCAATGGCTACTCTGATAAAACTACAAACACTGATTGGGACAGGTTAAAATTTTTAAGTTGAAAGGAAATAATACTACCCTGCTGAGCTCTTTTGATAAACAAAGTTACGTTTTCATCTGAAATTTAGACTGTGAATGATAGTTGTGGCAGGAAATTTAAATGATTCCACCTTATGGACAGAGACGTCATTTTTAACTAGGGTTGTAGAAAATGGTGAAGTTCTCCTAAAATCCAGTCATTTCTATTGTTTTCAAGGAATTCATGGAATGAAAGTTCAAGATGCACCAACTGGTCAGATGATCCAGCTTCCTCTGATATGGCACCTCATCCTCATCTGTGATCAGGCCAGTCAGGTGGTGACATCAGCAGATGTCAGGAGTCTGACAGATGGGTCACAAGAGGTGCAGTATTGGAGTAGAAAGAGAAAAGGAGAGGAGATAGAACACAACCCTAACGCCCTGACTGATATTTGTCCATCTGTTCTTTAGAAAGTCAGAGATCCAGAGATATGTGGCATAGTCCATATTCATACTGAGAAATCTGCTATGGATAAACTCTGGTATGATTGTGTTAAATTGCTCCTCTGAAGTCACTACGAGACCATCCTTCCGCTTCCACCCATCTGATATGTAATCAGTTTAGGCTTATGAGCTGGAATTTATTTAGCGGCACTAGATGGGAATTGGCCCCAAACAAAGAGAAGATCCGTTTACAGTGGATACTAATAAATACCTCCACCCTCACACATACAGTGTCAGAAGAGTCACTAACTGTCCTAAGAGACATCTTTGAGATGTGAAAGGAAAGCTGGTGAACCCAAAAAAAAAATCTGCACAGGCATTGCCTAGGCCAAGATAGAAACCTGGAGCTCTAAAGCAGTGCTGCAGCAGTGTTGACCAGCCAATAAGTAACTAGATCATTTTCAAAAGATCATGTATACAAGTGTGCCATTTTTTCATGGCTCAGAAATCTGTACTAACCTTTACATTCTCTGCTGTTCTTTTTCAGGTTTTCTGTGGTGGCGATCTGCGCCACCACCACCTGATCAAAGCACCTTGCAGTCCCTACATTGATGGATTGAAGGCCAGAGGTCAACATGACCGTTATCATCATCAAATTCTTTCATGAGATGCCTGAAAACCATGAGGACTGATTAATATAATTTATGTTAGGTAGAATGCCTAGAGGGGGCTGGGTGGTCTCGTGGCCTCGAAACCACTGCAGATTTCATTTTTTTTCTCCAGCCATCTGGAGTTTTCTTTTTTGTTTTTTCTGTCCTCCTTGGCCATAGTATTGGCCATAACGGTCGACAACATGTTAAACTTTCTTATTTATGGCCCCATCTTCACGAAATTTGGTAGGCGGCTTCCCTGCGCTAACCGAAACCGATGTACGTACTTATTTCGGCGGGAAGGACGCCACTGTCGGCCGCCATATTGAACTTTCCAACAGTTTTTGTTAGTTAAAGGCCCATCTTCAAGAAATTTGGTACACGGATTCCCAACGCTAACTGAATCCTACTTATGTACATATATACGTCCATAGCCTGCAGCTCGGTAGCCGTGTGAGGCGGCATTGGGTCCCCCATCCCCACGCCTCCCACGTAGTTGTCTGCCTGCCTATATAAGTCCGTCCGTTGCTCTGGTCTCTTCATTCCCTTCCTTGCTTCGCCACGGTATTCACGTCTCCCTGCTGATAACTACAGCCTTTTTATTTAATCCACGAATTCTCCGCTGTTTTATTGTTCGTTTATTACAATTATAGTTGTTGTGTAGGTATTTTAGACATTATTCAGGTACCCATTTCCTTTATCGTTCCAACCGTACCCCCATTAACATGTCTATCGAGGTGATCACCATCGATCAAAGAACTGTCACTTACCGAGTGGTTTCCATGCCCGGAGATGGAGACTGCCTTTTCCATTCTCTGTGTTACATATTGCACGGCCATATCAGGCTCACTCTTGATATCCGGAGGAACATTGTGTCTTATGTATTGAATGACTGGGACAGGTTCAAGGTGTGGACTGACGACGGTACAGGAGATAATTATACTACACAGGAGCACTACAAGAGTGAAATGCTTAAGCCCTTCACCTATGGTTCTGCATGTGAGTTGACGGCTGCCGCTGAATTGTTCGGTTGTCGCTTTCAAGTGTACCAAAATGGTCAAATATTTTACACCTTTGGACAACCGGCAATGCCTCTTAAACATCTTAGATTCACAGGTGACAACTTGAGTAGTGGACACTTTGATGTTTATGAATGTTTAAACTCTCAAAAGCTGGATGCAAAGTTATCGATGAAACCCATTTCAATTCAAACGCCTCCAATTTCCAGTAAGGCTCTGCTTCGCAATGACAATTAATAAGTCTCAGGGACAGACCCTACAAAAGGCTGGCATTGATTTGAGGCAAGATTGTTTTTCATATGGCCAACTATACGTTGCATGCTCAAGAGTAAGCTCAGTGCACAGCTTGGTCATATTACAACCGGAGGGCCGAACTGACAACATGGTATACAAACAGATCCTTAACAAATAATTATTGGTATATTTTCCCTCAGTTTAAAAACGTTTACTTTTCTTCTTAATAAAAATTTTTAAGCAGTACTTTGCCACAGCGAAGCGCGAGTATTTTGCTAGTTGAAATAATATATTCGAAGAATGACAGTGAGGAGCCCAGAGTAATACTAAGATTCCTGACTGTGTCTGATAGGGAAAGGCTGACATCTTCAAGGGCAATGCTTAGAAACAAATCTGGAGGAGAATCAGAAGGCAAATACAAGATATCTGACTTTGAAAGGTTACATGTAAGATACTGATCATTCATCCATGATGAGTTGGCAGAGAGATAGCTGGAGATCTGTGCTTAAACCTGTGGGTTATAAGAGGGAAATGAGTGGAAGATCTGTTTATCATCAGGATAGAGGTGGTAGGAGAAGCCATGAGAGAAAAAAACATTGCCTAAGCCAGCGGTTCTCAAACTGTGGGGCGAAGTAGCAAAAAAGGGGACGCGAAGATGTGAGAAAAAGAAAATTAGAATCGAAAATATAAAAAATACATCTATTGAAACCAAAGCAAATTAACTTAAACTACATTCTGATACTAGAAAAATGAATACAGAGTTAGATAAATGTTGATAAAAGTTAAGTAGGTATAATAAAATATGCATCTATGATATATCATTGATTAAAAAAGAACAAATTGGTATTAGTGGGCTCCCTTCAAAAAAACTTTAGGGGGGGCGCGATTAAAACTGTTATGAAAACTTGGGTCGCAAATACTTAAAGGTTGAGAAACGCTGCCCTAAGGAATGAATATAGAGAGAAAAGAGAAGTAAACCCAGCATTCATCACTGAGTATGCCTTTGGAAAATTTCTCTGGGGAAGACAAGGAGTTAGACCAGGAGATACAAAAGCATTGGTCAGACTGCTAGGACTTGGACCAGTCCAAAGCCAAACTGCTGATTCCAAGGCTATTGAGGGAAGAGATAAGCAAGGAGTGGTCAACAGTATCGAAAACTGGTAAAAGGCTGAGAAGGATAAGGGCAAAGGAGAATGAGAAAGAGCTTGAGCAGATATAAGAGCATTTGTGACTGAAATCAGTGCACGCTTGGTAGAGAAAGCCATGTGGAAGTCAGACTGAAGATGATCTAGTAGTTTCTTGCCAGTGAGAAAACAGAGTTGTTTGTGAACTATGTGTTCTAGAGTTGCACAAGGGAGTTAGGTCGATAATTCTCAAGAGCATTGAAACGAATAAAGCATGGACAAACAAATGTAAGTAGCAGAGCATAAAGATATTAATTGTGTGAGCCAGTGATGAAACTGTCCATACAGACAAGTGTCAATGCCAAGAGTCTCAACATCAAAAGCTGTAGTTTAGCTGGTCCTGTCCATCGTGCATCCTGAGAGTGTGAGGCATCAAGGTTCGATTTAGATGACACAATCCAAAACAGTTGCTAAGTAAGAGCCCTCTCTGGGTTATTGTGATGTCCAAATGAAATATCTCTTGCTGGGCATAACCAATTTAAATATTAGATAACAGCACTTCCTCATGAATACAGTGCTGCAAAGTTCAAATCCTATGCCCAGTCATTGTCCACATGGAGTTTACATGATCTCCCTATGTTTACATGGGTTCAGAAGATAAATATTTGGGCAGGTGTGGGAATGAATAAATAAACAGGTGAAAGACTGTGCTGGTCAGGTTATGTTCTGGAACTTGAATGTATTCCTGATGGCTCTAAACTGGTCCAGCATGTATGAGAATGTGTGTGTCTGTGTGTGTAGCTTGCAATGCACTGGCATCTCACTCTGGATTGGTTTTTACCTTTAACTGATGCTACTGGAACAAGCTCCAGCTCTTTCTAAACTAAAAGCGGAATAAGTATATAAGAAAAATAGATGGATAGCTTGAATATTGAATGACGCCTTACTTAGTTCTAAATAATGTATAAACTTTTCATCATTTTCACTCAGTTTCGCTCTTAATATTTTTTCTCTCTTCAATAATAATATATTTTTGTTCAAGGAAATGTGTAAATGTACCTTTAATGATGTCCTTGAATAAGAAATTAATACACACATGGAAGTTAAAGGACTGCAGTTCATCAGTTTCAAACCTAATCTACTGTAGCCTGTTTCCAAGACTTCACAACTATAAACAGTGTAGTGTCCAGAGCTGTGATGGATGATAGGCACTTTCAGAAGAATTTTACAGAGTTAAATGTTTAACCACTGTTTAGTAAGCAATAAAAAGGAATATGTGGACTCTGCCTCCCGTAGCTTGATTAACTCTTAGGCATGCAGTTCTAATGGTGCACTAATTACTCCTACATGAACAGAAAGAGAAATTTAAAAATTACAAACAATCAATAGATGACACCAGACACAAACTGACACCATCTGGTTATCTTGTCCACATTGTTCGCCATGGTGTGATCCCATTCTCTTGAGAACTGGCCACTGTATACAAAAATTAACAGTTATGAGTGGCCAGTGTCTGTCACTGTAGTACTGGGTGCTAAGCATGATCCAAACCTGGAGTAGATACCAGTCGTCCAATGCTGGGGCCTACTTACTCACAACATACCAATTTAGAGCTGTTAATCAACCTAAAACTATCCTATATATATTTTTATTAAAGCATCTTTCTATAGTAAACATTAACCTTAGGAACTTTACAAATAGAGAGTGGTTAAAGAATTGGACTTTAAAACATAAGGTTGCCAGCTCAGTTCCTGCCTCTGACTCATGGTGTGATGCAACTACTAACTAGTAATGAAAGAAATACTGTATACGTAAACTATTCCATTTATTCATCCATTTTACAAACCCACTTATCTTGAGCAGGGTCACAGGATAGCTGGAGTTTAAGCATCAGGTGTAAGGCAGGAACAATCCTTGGACAGAATATCTGGGCATCACAAATATATCTAAAATGTTTTATGAGACCTTTGTAATTGAAGATTGTCTTGGGATGGTGTTTAGTACAGAAAGGCACTATATAAAATAATAACTGTTCATAATCTAAATCTGGCACATTAAGTGACTTGTTTAGAGTCAGCGATCTGTTTCCAATTGGCTGGAATATCCTGGAAGCTCCCTGTGTGTTTTCCATTGAATTTATCCTGCTCTGCACCAGATCTCCTTCATTTCTCCTCTCTACTTTTGTGAATTTAAAACAGTAATTCCTTAAATTTGGTCCATTAATCTCTTATGCACTCACAGTCTGGTGCTAAACAGATAAACATGTGAATTCATAAACCACATTTTTAATTTCACTAGTCTCCATTTAGTAGATAACTCTGTCTCATTCCCCAGGCTGGGCTGAGCATGGCATCATTGCCCTTGGAGATATTTTTGATGGATCGGGGCTCAGAATGGTTCAGCCGCTGAGGTCTACATTTTACTGTTCTATCATTCTCTTTTTTTCTTTTATCACCAATCCCAAACTGCTATCAGGTCTTGTGGTCTTCATCTGTTTCCTTGGCTCTCCTCTCACCCTCTTTTAACTTTTCTCTTTCTCTGTCCACGTAGAGTAAATCTGTCTTTGCCAGTTATGCCTTTAAGGCCAGGCCACCTTCAAGTCCTTGCCCATTCAGGCATTCTGGAAATGTGGTCTGTCAAAGTCTGCTCCCCTTGATTGGGACCTGATTTTTAGGAAAATCACTTTTGCCTTTAGAAATCTCAATCATTAGCACACACAATTCAAATTTGTGCACACCACATGTATTCATTTCTCCTTTCTAATGATCCCCTTTGTTCTCTTTGCTCTTCTAAACCCCCAGGTACATTTTTACATATGTACTGGGAATGTCCTTTTGACGAGCTGTGCAGCCGTTTCTTTCTTCTGTCTTTTCCTATAATTTCTCCTTTACTCCTGAAGTTTTCTTTCTCTTGGATCTATCTGCTGTTTCTCTTTCCTCTGTTCAGAAAGGATGGTTGTGTTTGGACACAGTCACTTCACAATTAGTCCTAGCTTTGAGTTGGAAATTTATTGATTTTTTTCTTCTTCTGTAAATCTTCTTTCTATGACCTTAGGCAACTTGAGGTGTCTGCTGCTAGAATTAATAGTGCGACCAGCTCAGATATTTCCAGATGGCAATCGTATATTCAACTTGTTTGGACTCACCTGGATGAGAGCTTTACCACAGATAGCCGTGCCTTCTCTTCTTAACTTCTGCTATTTGGTGCTGTGCTGTGGGGTCACGGTGAGAGGGGATGGGTGTTTTTATTTTGTATTGATGTTTCCATGGTTAGGTCTGATTTACTGTTACTAGTATTCGCACGTTTACGTAATACAAATTTGGTAACAAAAAAAAAGCAGTCAGCGTTGTGATTGATCAGATAACTGCATTTTTAATGTAATGTTTTAGTCACTGGGCATTCCCTTTTATTATATGTGTATAGGAAATGATTTAAGGTCCCCACAACCTTCAAATGGACTAAGCAGATTTATGAAAATTTCAATATAGAACAATTTTCTCTTTATGTTTACACATTTTAATCAATTTATGAACAAAATTGTCAATCCAAAATTCATTTTCTTTCTTTTGTCTTTTTTATGGTATTATAACAGTGACTGCTTTATTACATTTTAGGAGAAAGCCATCCAGTATTTTGTTTGTTGTTTACATAACTTAATAAACTGCTCAAAAAAATGAAAAGAACACTTTGAGAACACATCAGATCTCAATTGGAAAAAAAATCATGCCAGAGATCTCTACTGATATGGACTGGGTAATGTGTTAGGAAGGAAAGGATGCCACATCGTTTGTTGGAAATGAAAATGATCAATCTACAGAGGGCTGAATTCAAAGACACTCCGAAAATCAAAGTGAAAAAATTATGCAGCAGGCTCGTCCATTTCATTGCAGCAACTCCAAATCATACTCAGTAGTTTGTATGCTCCCCCCCCCCCATACCCCCAATGTGCTTGTATGCATGCCTAACAACGTTGGGGGGGGGGGGGGGGGGGGGCATGCTCCTAATGAATTGATAGATGGTGTCCTGGGGGATCTCCTCCTAGAACTGGGCCAGGGCATCACTGAACTCCTGGACAGTCTGAGGTGCAACCTGGCGGAGTCTGATGGACTGAAACATAACGTCCCAGAGGTGATCTGTTGGATTTAGGCCAGGCGAGTGAGCGTGGGGCAAGTCAATGGTATCAATTCCTTCATCCTCCAGGAACTGCCTGCATACTCTCGTCACATGAGGCCGGGCATTGTCGTGCACCAGGAGGAACCCAGGATGCACTGCACCAGCATAGGATCTGACAATGGGTTCAAGGATTTCATCCCGATACCTAATGGCAGTCAAGATGCCATTGTCTAGCCTGTCCACCCTGGCCATCGGACCTTACTCCTTATTATGTTAACTAAGGTTGTCTTATTTTAATTTCTTTTTTGTCTTTTATTCTTCTTTTCTTCATTATGTAAAGCACTTTGAGCTACTTTTTGTATGAAAATGTGCTATATAAATAAATGTTGTTGTTGTTGTTGTAGAGGTCTGTGCATCCTTCCATGGATATGCCTCCTCAGACCATCACTGACCCACCACCAAACTGCTCATGCGAAACGATGTTACACGCAGCATAACGTTTTCCACGGCTTCTCCAGACCCTTTCAAGTGGTGGACTTGCCAATTCTGGTATTCTATGGCAAATGCCAATCGAGTGCTAGGCAGTGAGCACAGGGCCCACTAGAGGATGTCGGGCCCTCAGGCCACCCTCATGAAGTCTGTTTCTGATTGTTTGGTCAGAGACATTCACACCAGTTGCCTGCTGGAGGTCATTTTGTAGGGCTCTGGCAGTTCTCATCCTGTTCCTCCTTACCCAAAGCAGCAGATACCAGTCCTGCTGATAGGTCAAGGACCTTCTATGGCCCTGTCCAGCTCTCCTAGAGTAACTGTCTGTCTCCTGGAATCTCCTCCATGCCCTTGAGACTGTGCTGGGAGACACAGCAAACCTTCTGGCAATGATATGTTTTGATGTGCCATCCTGGAGAAGTTGGACTATCTGTGCAACCTCTGTAGGGTCCAGGTATCACCTCATGCTACCAGTAGTGACACTGACCACAGCCAAATTCAAAACTAGTGAAAAAACAAATAAGAAGGGAAAAATGTCAGTGGCCTTCACCTGTTAAACCATTCCTGTTTTGGGGGTTGTCTCATTGTTGCCCCTCTAGTACACCTGTTTTTAATTTCATTAACACCAAAGCATCAGAAACTGATTAACAACCCCATCTGCTACTTAACTGACCAGATCAATATCCCAGAGGTTTAATTGATTTGATGCTATACTCTGATTAAAAAGTGTCCCTTTAATTTTTTTGAGGAGTGTATATGGAGATATTGCTCACTTTGGACCCCTGTATAGTTATTGGAGGGCAGCAGTGTGTCAAAGTAGTTAAAGCTGCCACTTCACAGCACCAAAGATGTGGATGTGATTCCAAACCTGTCACTGTCAATAGTTTTTCATGTTCTGTGCTCATATGTCATTCTGTAATAACTAAAATGTCTTCTCAAAACACTATGGCTAGTGGCAGAGAAATGACATAAACATCTCCATGGCTAGATGCAAAGAAAGCACCCAGCATTCAAAAGAGCTAATCAAGAATTGAATACCCATTCAAAAGTTTGGAACAAAACCTCAACCAACTCCTTCCTCCTAATAATCAGAGAGTTATAATAAGGAGTAAATGTACTCCAGCCAGCCCCGCTAAAAAGACAAGCACATTTAGGGTTCTCCCTTCAGTTGATGTAGATGAGTAGATGTGTATTTGTGGCTGCCCTGCAATGGATTAAGATCTTGTCCAAAGGTGCCTATTGCTTTGCATCTTGGTCCTCAAAACAGTCTGAAATGGAACAAGAGAGTTTAGGAAATAGATGCTTGGGCAAATGTTAATCCCGAAGGTTAAAGGCCTGATCTACCTGCTGAAATTTAAACTTAATGTGCCAAAGTTTTACAAATGGAGTAGACATACTGTATAAGTCTGAGACGTGATGGAACAACCCTTAAGGGTGATGTGAATTTTGATTGGTGGAGCTTTAATTTCATAAATTACAAACTATTAAAAACACCTTTGTCCTTAGCCCATATTCAGTGGTGGAACAAGGCTTTTGAACTGGTGTGTGTTTTTTGGGGGGTGTTCATTAGTAGCATTAGTAATCACCCCCGGTCATCTATACACACAAATTCTAAGGATTTAGTGTATGATTGATAAAAGCAGATACAATGGAAGGGGTCCATCATGATTGGCTTTTTTTCAGGATTTAATTATTTCTCTGGTTTTTGTAGACTATTTGTAGACCTGCTGATAACTGGAAACAATAGGAAGCTCAAGTGGTATGGGCACATCATTAGATCATCCAGCCTTACAAAAAACATCTTCAAGGGCATGTCAGGTTGAAAGAAAAGTTGCAGGCAGGACAAAGTCAAAGGGTGGACTGGATTACCTCTCAGCAGCTCACAGAGTACAGCATAGAATACACACAAGAATGGCAGAAGAACCTTCGCAATGCCCCAGTGATCTAATGATTATGGGAATGAATATATATTAGAGCGGTTTAAGATTATTTGTAATTTATTTACATTTTCCCGATATGTCATTTTGTTTTTGCATGGGAATAACTATTTTGTGCAACTTCTTTAGTACTGTTATTGCCATTCGGTGGCTAGCAACTACATCAGATGTCACAAACGAAGTGACATTATTTGTCACAGCATATACACTTCCTGAGATCTCTTAATTGTGGATTTCTCAAACAAAACCAAGCATAACTTCAAAGGTGGATTATGGTTTCCAGTTTATCTTTGTTCAGTTTTTGGTTATAAGTTTGGATGTTGTTTTGGGTATTCAATCTCTGGATCTTTTCTTTATTTCCCAGTCCTTCCATTTGCACTAGTGGCAAAATAGGGGGATTGTGGGCCCTGTGTAGATTGGTGGGCAGCTGTCTTGATTGTTAAGCCTGAGCGAAGATGCTCAGTTAGTATTGTCAGCCCTGATCAGTTGTGATGGGTCACTGACACCGTCGATTTCAACACTTGTTGTATGTTCGTTTCTCTCATTATTATAGTTTTCATATACATCTGTTGCTCTCTCTTCTGTGTTAATTGCACGGTTGCTTCATTCATTTGACAATCCTTGTCTCTCTCTCTCCCCTTGTCACTTGCCTTCATGCTCTTTGTCATTAAGGCTTTGACTAGATATATATGCCACTTGGGTAGAAGAAAAGAAATGTATTAGGGGAATTAAGGTTGAAGTGAAGAGTGCTTTCTGTTGTTGTTTTTGTGCTTCAAATGCATCGGATGTGTCCTGACCTATGTATATTCTAGCAGAACAGGATGTGGTGGCATATTGTTATGGTGACTTGATGTGTTTACGCAATCAGCATTTGTACTTTTTAAATTTCAAAACCGCATGCTGTAGAGTATATATTGTTGTTAAAGGGACTTTTTTGTCACTTTGTAGGTACCCCATTAGATAGATAGATAGATAGATAGATAGATAGATAGATAGATAGATAGATAGATAGATAGATAGATAGATAGATAGATAGATAGATAGATAGATAGATAGATACTTTATTAATCCCAGGGGGAAATTCACATACTCCAGCAGCAAAAAATATTAAATTAAAGAGTAATAAAAAATGCACGTAAAAAACAGACAATAACTTGAATAATGTTCAACGTTTACCCCCTCTGGTGGAATTGAAGAGTCGCATAGTTTGGGGGAGGAATGATCTTCTCAGTCTGTCAGTGGAGCAGGACAGTGACAGCAGTCTGTCGCTGAAACTGCTCCTCTGTCTGGAGATGACACTGTTTAATGGATGTAGTGGATTCTCCATAATTGATAGGAGCCTGCTGAGTGCCCGTTGCTCTGCTACGGATGTCAAACCGTCCAGCTCTATGCCAACAATAGAGCCTGCCTTCCTCACCAGTTTGTCCAGGCGTGAGGCGTCCTTCTTCTTAATGCTGCCTCCCCAGCACACCACTGCATAGAAGAGGGCACTCGCCACAACCATCTGATAGAACATCTGCAGCATCTTACTGCAGATGTTGAAGGATGCCAGTCTTCTAAGGAAGTACAGGCGGCTCTGTCCTTTCTTGCACAGAGAATCAGTATTGGCAGTCCAGTCCAATTTATCGTCCAGCTGCACTCCCAGGTATTTATAGGTCTGCACCCTCTGCACACAGTCACCTCTGATGATCACGGGGTCCATGAGGGGCCTGGGTCTCCTAAAATCCACCACCAGTTCCTTGGTTTTGCTGGTGTTCAGTTGTAGGTGGTTTAAGTCGCACCATTTAACAAAGACCTTGATGAGGTTTCTATACTCCTCCTCCTGCCCACTCCTGATGCAGCCCACGATAGCAGTGTCGTCAGCAAAGTTTTGCACGTGGCAGGACTCCGAGTTATATTGGAAGTCCGATGTATATAGGCTGAACAGGACCGGAGAAAGTACAGTCCCATGCGGCGCTCCTGTGTTGCTGACCACAATGTCAGATCTGCAATTCCCGAGACGCACATACTGAGGTCTGTTTGTAAGATAGTCCACGATCCATGCCACCAGGTATGAATCTACTCCCATCTCTGTCAGCTTGTCCCTCAGGAGCAGAAGTTGGATGGTGTTGAAGGCGCTAGAGAAGTCTAGAAACATAATTCTTACAGCGCCACTGCCTCTGTCCAAGTGGGTGGACACTGCACTCCTGGGAACCATTATTTCATGCCACTGTATGGCTGGTACTGCGTCTCTTCAGAGAATCCTTGGGGACCCCTGGTTTGACTTTGTGTTGAATGAGCAGTGGCTCATGGAGTCCTGAAGGAGGCACATTACCTGCATTGTGAGGGAGCATCAGTTACGGCACTATGGCCATGTGGCGCAATTCCCTGAGGGTAATCTGGCTTGCAGGATCCTCACTGTTGAGAACCTGAGTAGCTGCACCAGACCAACGGGACGTCCACATAAAACTTAGCTTTGGCAGATGGATGGTCATTTCCGGAGTGTGGGACTGGATTGTTTCTTCCTGAGGGTTTGCCAACCAGGATCCCAAGCTGTTTTGTCGTGTGGTGGGTGCAGCAATGCGCTGTACCAGTGCATGCTCCCCAACATGATCTGACCTGATTGTATGACAATAAAGCCACTTAACTTGACTTGGCTTATTAGTCTGGTGTTGCATGCATAATTGGTTTCTACTTTATTCCCACCAAGGCCAAGGCCAAGATAGACTCAAACTCCCCATATTGTAACTGGAATTGTGGGTTTGAAAATGGGTGGATGGACAGCTGCAATGGTTAAAACTCTAAATATCAACTCAGTGTGTTTTGTTCACTTTTACCTTACTACCTCTTGATGTTCTTAGCTTCCTCACCCTGATTAATGCTAATAAGTTGACCTTGGATCAGCCATAACAAGTCATTTTAAGATTCTTCCACCCACACCATGTTCTGTACTGCAGTGTGCTTTATTTGCAGGGGTCGGCTCCCTTCAGTGGCCTCTCAGCGCTAAGATTCTTTTCATGAATAGATAATCTCTTCCCTCATCAAAAGCCTACTGTTTTCTTTTTGTAATGTGTGATCTAAGTTTACATTTCACAATGACTCTAGTGTGGTTTTCGCTTTGGATTCCATCAGAGCTAAGAGTTTCTATGCTTTTGTGCAATTTTGTCTTGTCATCTTAGGGATTATTTCACTTTTTATTTCTTGCTTGATAAACAAAGCAAATATAATGGATTACAAGTTTTCATACTTTTTGAAATGCAGCTGTAAACCAGTTTTACATATAGTTTCTGTCTTGTTTTTTTGTTTTTAATTAGTTCAGTTCTTTTTACATAACTACTGAAACTCACTTAATCCATTTCAGGGATAAGGGTTCTATTGCAGGGCCAGTTTAACATACATGCCTGACTTTGACAGGGAACCTTAAGCAGATATGGAAAGAATGTGCAAAGTAAACACAACAACTGATGCAGGATTCAAGTCTAGGATATGCCATGGTGCTACCCTCAAACCCGTTTAATTCAATTTATCCTGTACTAGCCGTCCCCCACGTCTCCGCCCATGTAGTAGTGAAACAGGACACCAAGGAGGGCCCCGCCCAGCTCCCCACTCCTGACATCACGTTTCCCCCTCCCCTCGGCCTGCAGCCTCCTTCTCAGATTAGCGGGACTATATCGCTCTTGCAAGCGAACTATGATTCTTAGCGCGATGAGAGAAATCGCAAAATCAACCAGAATGTTCAAGCGAATTATTAAACAAACCCCAATCTAAATCCATTAAGTAGTTTTCTCATTCGCTAGCTAAGCAGAGGTAAGATATGCCCCGAGGCTAGCGCATGAGTGAGGAGAGCCCCGTCCCCATCCCTTGGCCTGCTGCGTGTCTCTCAGATTCACGCAAATAAATCAGTACCACAAGCGAACTATGATACTTAGCGGGATGAGAGAGGTTGCAAAATCAAAAAAAATTATGGAACAAAACCCGATCTAAATCCGTTAAGTAGTTCTCTCGTGAAAAGCGGACAGACATACAGACAGACAGACGTTGGCTTTTATAAATATAGAGACTAGCCAAAGTACCCAGAATTGCTTGGGTATAAATAAATAGGGAAAACAGTTTTTTGGAAAATCAAACATGGTTAAACACAGCCCACGATGAGACAACAAGATGTACTCTTAGATAGAAACTGTAATCTTGCAAGACAATGCCAAATTAATTTAGAAGAAAATGCAGCATGTACCTTCTGCTGGGGCTGCTACAAACCTTTGTGAGAGCTGATGATGATATGCTCGTCCCAGAGCTTTCATTCTACTGGATTAGAACTGCAGTACCCAAGTTGGCATTGTTTTTTGAATTGTCCCACATCCATTACTGCACCTCTCTTCCTGATGTGCCCTCGAACCTATATTTTAAGTTGGACCAACATGCAAAATTTTATGAAAATTGGTCCAGCCGTTTTTTGGGTGATCAGCAAACAAACAGACAAGCCAAGAAGCATCCAGATGGAAATGATTTTATTTATTTACAGACATGGACAAATGTGTTGGTACTGGAGATTAGGAGGTTAGGACTCCTCAACAAAAAAAGAAGAATCCGCAATTGTCTCTGGATTCAAAGTGGCAAGCAATTGGAACCCATTATTGTTTATTCTGTATTCAACAAACATGAGAAAACCGAACATTTCAAATAGTAATACAAATGAAAATGGCATGGACACAAGTGCTGGGACACTTAACCTAATGTTTCAAATACTTTAGAGGCACATCTAAAGCCTTGAGGGGCTGTGAGGTGGGGTGTGGCCATTTTGGAAACAGCTGCAGGCTAAGAAATCTTGTGTTTTAGAATTTGTGGTGCTTGGGGGAGATCTCAGGGAACCAAACCCCAGACACAATTACACAGACCTAGTCACAAATTCAATGATGCCTATTTATTTGATGAAGTACCTTTGCATAAGCGTCTTCCTCAAATATAGCACAAGTACTATGGTGTTTGCTTGTCCACTCTTCCAGTTCTCAGAGTGAGCTTCATCCTCACATCACACCCAACTCTCACTCTCAAAGTAAGGCTTCTTTAATGCCAGATCAGGGAGTGCTTCCCCAATGCCTCAATACATGAAATGCAATGTCCCAATGTATGAAATCCAGGCAACCAATTCTGGGCCAGGTGGAACCTTCCAAACATAAGGGGTCATCTTACTTTGCAGGTCCTCCTGGTGGCTCTCATAAAACCCAGCAATGGTCACCCAACAGAACAACATTTACTGTGCCACCCAGTGGGTGTGGACATGAGAGATCTGCCAGAAGAATACTGCTACCCATTGTGCTGAAGGTGAATATCACCACACAATTCAGTTCCATTCCATCTACTCAAAATGGTCCTCCAGCCAGGAAATGAATTATCCATCCCATGCAGTATGCCCATCCATTAATTAGGACCAATCATTACAAAGGCTTCGCTGGCTGGGTAAAGTGTCATCCTTCCCGATCAGCATGGCTACCAGTCCATACCTCCTTCTGACAGTTCTCGAACAATTTTTTTGTGAATTGCTCTCAACCAAAAGAGATTCTTTGTAGTTAAAGCCATCATCCTACCATTTAGGTTTGCTGTTGTAAATGACCTGAGTCACCTTAGCAAAAACGTGCTGCTGTTGATCTGAGCAGTCAGCGGTAACTCCAGCATAAATGTGGGAGTATTTGGATAAAGGGGCATTCAACACAGTAGGAGTGTAGATGAAGGAAAAGAGAGATCCTGCCAGTGATGATACTTTAAGCTACTATGCTGAAGCTGTCTTTTTCCCAAACATGAATGAATTGTACTGTTAGGGCTTCAGGTAGTCGCAGTAGATGTATTCTAATTGTCTGTAATGGTTGGATTAGTTTTCTTCTTTTGGAGAACTGAAAGCCAGGAGTTGCAAAGGTAATTTGGCACCACTGCCTAAGGGTCTTTAAAGGCCCCACCTTCTCTATTTTGAGAGTTCATAGTTTTCTCTGTTTATTTCACCCTTGGGGACTCTCACCAATTGCATAAGGCACAGGTCCTAGAATGACTGTCCTACTAGTGATCTCCAGGCAGTCAAGTCCAAAATTGACACAGGTTGTCTAAATGTATTTATCCAAAGCAGCTTACAACATTTGAGATACAATTGGTTACATTTCTTTTGTTTTTCCAAATTGAAGCAATTTGGTGAAATTACTTTCTTAGGGTCACAAAGTGTCAGGATTTGAACCCACAACCTCATGGTATGAAAGTCAAAGCCTTAACCACTGTGCCACACAGACCAAAACCCTAAAAAAAACAAAATAACACCAAGCACTAAGCAAAATCCATCAATCATTTTAAAGAATTTCCTGAACCCAATTTACAGTTATCAGTGATCAGGTCCCACCTTAGAAATACTGAGTAAAAGGTCTGGTGAAGATGTGGCACTGGGTATTTTCTTAGTAATACTAATGATTTTCATTCATTTTGCACTCCAAAGTGTAAAGCACTCTAATAAGAAATCAAGCAATAGTGTGGAAAAGAGATTATGCATAGAGGTTAAATCACAGCCAAAGATAACAGTGAAATTGTGCATAGATTCAGTCAAACTAAAGAAGAGTTTTTAGCATTATGCAGAATTTACAATCAGAAAAAGAATATCTGCCTTTTCCCACTTTACTTAGTCTATAAATTCCCCGCTGTGTTTGAGTCTATTCTGTTTTTTTAGGACAGTAGAGTGGCCCAGTGGCACATTGTTTAGCACTGACACCCCAGCTGATTCAGTGACTTGGGTTTGAACCCTTGCTCAGGTCATTGTCGGTGTAAAGCTTGTAAATGATAATGTGTTTTTACTTATGTACTCTTAGGGTAGGATTACTGCCAACTCCAAGCAGGCCCCGGAGGGAGTGAGTGTGGCTGTGTCAGTCTCGAGCAGGGGTGGGCAAAGTCAGTCCTGGAGAGTTGCAGTGGCTGCAGGTTTTTGTTCCAACCCAATTGCTTAATAAGAAGCACTTATTGCTCAAGAAACACTTCTGCTTCACTTTAGTTGTTTCACTGGTTAAGATTTGGAACCCTTACTGCTTATTTTAGTCTTAAACAGCTGTAGTCTTGGTTTTTAAGTGCTCCTTATGAGCTATAAGATGCAAATGACAAAAGAGACCAGCATTTCTCCATTTAATGTGTTACCATTTACACCTTGTGTGTATTTATCATGCACTATTGGGTTTAATTAAATACTTGGAAGGAAAGTGAAGAGAAAAAAGTGAAGCACTGGGAATTACTTGTCTGTTTTAGACTTCAAATCATTTGGATGATATCCTTAGAAAGGAAAAAAAATCTAGTAAATGAGAATGACTTAACATGGCAGAGTTAAAGCACTAACAAACCATGAAATTAAGTAATTGACAAGGATTGTTTTTTAATTAAGCAACTGGATTGGAACAAAAACCTGCAGTCACTGCAGCCCTCCAGGACTGACTTTGCCCACCCCTGGTCTAGAGATTGACTGACATCCAGTCCAAGGCTGTCCCCTAACTTGTACTTAGTGGTGCTGGGATAGATAGATAGATAGATAGATAGATAGATAGATAGATAGATAGATAGATAGATAGATAGATAGATAGATAGATAGATAGATAGATAGATAGATAGATAGATAGATAGATAGATAGATAGATAGATAGATAGATAGATAGATAGATAGATAGATAATAATAATAAATTTTATTTATATTGCACTTTATATTTTAGCAATCCCAAAGTGCTACAGAGTAAAAATAGAATAATAAAATAAAAAAGAACAGAAGAGTCTATAAAATACTTTAACAAAATGACTTTCTAAAAAGATGAGTTTTTAGGTTTCGCTTAAAGGCCTCAGTCGACTGTGGGGCTCTCAGGTAATCAGGGAGGGCATTCCACAGCCTCGGCGCCACCGATGAAAACGCCCTGTCACCCATGCTGCTGAGCTTAGTTCTGGGGACTTGAAGAGTGTTAGTGAGTACAGAGCGGAGGGAACGTAAGGAGTTATGGGGGGTAAGGAGTTCCTGTAGATAAAGAGGGGCATGTCCATAAATGCACTGATGGGTAAGAAGGGAGACCTTGTACTCTATTCTGAATGAAACAGGGAGCCAGTGAAGGGTTTTCAGGTTTGGGGTGATGTGATCATACTTTCGCACCCTCATCAGGATCCTGGCAGCGCTGTTCTGAATATACTGGAGTCTCTGGATACTCTTGCCAGGAATCCCAATGAGGAGTGCATTACAGTAATCCAGCCTGGAAGAGACAAAGGCATGGACGAGCTTCTCTGCATCTGCCAGGGTGAGTAATGGGCGGAGTTTGGCGATGTTCTTGAGATGGTAAAAAGATGACTTACAGAGATATTTGATGTGGGTGTCAAAAGTAAGTTGGGAGTCCATTCTAACACCCAAATTAGTAACAGATGTGGAAAGAGGAATATTTTGGCCAGAGAAAGTAATACTGGTGATGGTAGAAGAGCGAAGATGATGTGATGTACCAACTAAGATGGCTTCTGTTTTGGATCTGTTCAACTGAAGAAAATTGAGCCTCATCCATGCCTCTATCTCCTCCAGGCAGGTAGACAATGTAGATGTTGGCAGAGGAGCAGTAGAGGAGGTGGGAGTAGTCCTGAGGTAAAGCTGAGTGTCATCGGCATAGCAATGGAACGATAAACCATGTCTGCCAATGACAGTTCCAAGGGGGAGCATGTAGATAGTAAAAAGGATAGGGCCCAGCACAGAGCCCTGTGGAACACCATATAGATAGATAGATAGATAGATAGATAGATAGATAGATAGATAGATAGATAGATAGATAGATAGATAGATAGATAGATAGATAGATAGATAGATAGATAGATAGATAGATAGATAGATAGATAGATAGATAGATAGATAGATAGATAGATACTTTATTAATCCCAAGAGGAAATTCACATACTCCAGTAGCACCTTACTGATACAAAAAACAATATTAAATTAAAGATTGGTAATAATGCAGGTAAAAACAGACAATAACTTTATATAATGTTAACGTTTATCCCCCGGGGTGGAATTGAAGAGTCGCATAGTTTGGGGGAGGAACAATCTCCTCAGTCTGTCAGTGGAGCAGGACAGTGACAATTCAATGTCCAACATGAACCGAATTAAGTGGAATGGAGGCTGCTTGTAAGTAAGTAGAAATCTATTCCTTTAATAGCCAATGTGTACCTGAAATAAGCCCCTTACTTTTTATTACTTGACTCTTGACTTTTTGTTTAATTATGACTTTCATTTTTATTATTACTATAGCACTCCATTATTATCTCTATCAAACCATATGAAGCCTGTCTCTATGATGTTAAAAGTTGGATGGTGTATCATCTGCTGAAGCATAATAGTAGCAAAATAGAAATTCTCCTAATAGGTTTTAAAGCTACCTCTGTAAAATATGCCAACTTTAAAATCTTGATTGGTTTTGTTTCTATTTCATTGTCCCTTCAAGTTAAAAGCCTAGATGTTTCCTCTGATAGCAATCAATATTTTACATCCTATGCTAATTCCTTTTATCACCTCCATAGCATTTCAAGACTTTGTTCCTCACTGTCATACACTTGCTACTTGTCTACTGCAATTTTCTTTTAGCTCACATCTCTGCTAAACTCACAATGAAGATCGGTCCAGAATTCTTCTACATTTAATTATTAATTTCTATTAAGACTTACAAACGAGTGTTGATCAGCAAAATTCGGCAAAGTGTTTTTCATAGTAAATATGCTGTGTTCACCAATGATCTTCCTTGTTGAATTATTTCCTTGGAAATTTGCCATGTGGCTGGCTTAGATGATGTCATTGTTCTAGCACCCCATGATGCTTTGCAAGGCCAGCGTAGCATCACAGAGCTGTAGCAGCCACGTGCAGAACTTTCATTCATACTGTATGTACTGAAAGGTTGCTGCCTAATCTGTTTTGAACATTTATGATGTCCCTGATTGGTACTCCAGCTGGATTTGTACCCCTCATACATTAAAAAACTGCATTATTTTCATTCAATGGGTACATTAACTGATCGTAATCAAAATATTCCAAAAATACTTTGTTGCTCTGTATAGATTTATTGTATGTTGTGTCTTCACTTGTGGACTATGCGTGTTATGCTCCTCATTAGGTAGCACAGATCGGGATATGACATTTGCTGCGTGGCATGGCCAGCCAGTGCCCCAAATATTGGAACTATGTTAGCTCATGGAGAACAGCATTTGGCGACAGCACTGTATAATGCTGATCCCCGTGTGCTCACTCATCACCACACCACATGGCTAATTGTGTATACTAACCAAACGCAGAGGCAAGTCAAAATAAACCTTGAAGGAGACCTCCCTCTCTCCTTACCTGAGTTACAAAAGATATAATATTCATTATAATAATAATGAAAGATTTATTACTATTTACAAAGAGTTAAACATTTGAACCTCAATTATAAACACTAAATGGGAGACACTGTCTTACAGGAAGCAACCTATGAAAAGAATTTAGGGGTTTATGTTGACACAACATTTTCATCATCTAAGCAATGCAAAGAAGTGATTAAAAAACAAATAAAATGTTAGGTTATATTAGTAGAAATGCTAAATATAAATCAAGGATGTTATGCTCAGACTATAAAATGTATTAGTGAGATGGCATCTGGAGTAGAGTGTCCAATTCTGGTCACCATGTTAGAAGAGAAACAGAGCAGTACTTCAAGATGTGCAGAGGAAAGCAACCAGGTTAACCAAGGACTTAAGGACATCTTCTGTGGCAGACTTAGAGAATGACGCCTGTTTAGTTCTGAGCAGAGGGGACTATCCATCCATCCATCCATTTTCTAACCTGCTGAATCTGAACACAGGGTCACGAGGGGACTATGTGAGGACCCAATTATTAGTGGATTAATAAAGAATCTATTCATCTATGAAGACAATAGACAGTCACAGAAGCTCAAACAGATAGTAAAAGAGAAGTAGCAAATACAGTAGTTTCATTTCCCTTGAATGCTGAGGACTTTAGAATAATGGATTAACCATTAGGCAGATATGAGAACAGTTACACAAACCTGACTGATCACCAAGTTGACTCTGAAATGTGTGAAATACAGTAAAGGCATGTAAACTAAAGCAAGATGCAGGGAAATTCCACCTGACAGCACCTAAACCTACGAGAAGTTGAAATTTACCTGCTGTTGTGATTTCATTAAGTGATTAATTTTGCATTTAATTCTTATTTTCATTGCTCTTTTACGGATTTGAATTGTTTGTTTTCAGCACCACTGTTTTGCGGTTCTCTGTTGTTGGTGTGGTAACCAAACAATATAATTTAACTCTTTGATGTAAAAATGTAGATAAAGAAAAGTATTTTGTTAGGAACAAACTGTTAATCCAGTAAACAGTATTTTGGCCTTGGATGTTTCCTGTTAGACAGTAATATAATTTAAGCCTTTGATGTAAAGAAGCGACTATCAGGATGCAGCAATCCTTTGATGTGCCAATATTTATTCAAACAGTTTCTTTTACAATTTCAGGAATGTGGCAGCATTTTTAATTCTAACTGTCTGTTGTACACACGCAGATAACAACCTGAGCAAGAGATTTTGAGCCAGGCAGGACAGTCAGGCATGGTTCCAAGAATATTCTGATTAAAATATAAACTTGGTCCAAGTGGGTGTTGTAATCTCTTCTTCTAAGATAATCTAAAAAATCCTTGATTTACTGGAAGTTCTGCATTGGCACTGCTCCTTGTTTTTGGTAATTTCTAAGACTGCAACACATTTCTATTAATTGTCCATGTCTATGGATGATTCAGAAACAAATTTTGCAGTGTCAGTTAATGTCCTTCTTTTGTTTAAATGATTTATTTATAGTAGCTAGCTCAGGTATGGCTAGTGCTTTAGGCTTTGGTGTTTGGGTGGATGAATCTTTAGGTATAAGATTTTTGCTGATTTCAGACTTCTTCTTTATCTTCTTCTTTCTTCTCCCAATCCATCTCTTTTCAAATTCACTGTTCTTTCACCAGGGTTGTCTTAACAGCGTCATAGGCCCCCTTGCAAAGTAGTGCACTGAACCCCCTGTTTTGATAGCAAAACATAAACATACATAGGCATCAGAAACATCGCGAGCCCCAGCAAACTGCTGCAAGACAAGTTTTGCAATAGACTTACAATTAACTGGGCATGGAGAGAGTGAATCAAGAATATGAACTTTCCACCTAAAAATAGAAAATTATGGAAATTGCAAACAAGTGTTTTTGCTGACAGACTGAACAACATTTATTTCTATAGTACATTTTCATACAAATGATGTAGCTGAAACTGTTTTACAACAGGCCAAAGAATTAGTTGTATTCAAAGAAAAACAAATTAAATTTTGATATGAAAAATTATAAATAACTAGTATGCAAATGATAAATAAACAATGCGCATGTCACATACGCACACAATGGAGGCAATCTAAGGGCTTAACTGAGGGTAAGCTACAGAGTCAGGGGCTGGTGAATCACACTAATGCCTTTTCTCCCTCTTTCGCAGATCTTCAGAAGGGAAGAGCAATTAAAGCTCCACCTACTTCCAGCACCAGACCACACCCTTCTGCCAACCTCACTTCCCTTCATGTCCCACCTCTTCATGCAGAGAAAGTATAAAGACCAAACCCTTCAATTAACATTCAGTCTGTCTTGACTCAGTCTTTAATGATTACTCTCTGTCCGTTTGTTAGTGGTGTTGATGATATACAGGGTGGACTCCCCAAAGCTTTATCATTGTTTTTTTGTCTTTTCACAATATTTAACATAAGAAAGTTATATAATTATGAGAAGTAGAGTCCATAAATACAGAATTGTTTTTTTAAGGTTGTAAATGACAGTCCAATAATAAGGTCAGATGAAAAGGTGGATAGAAAAAAAACTCCAGTTCAGCTGGAGAAAAAAATAAAATCTGCAGGGGTGGCAGATCATTGACAATCTGTCTGCTTTAAGAAAAAGTAAATAAGTGTTTGACTTAATTAATTATTTTTGGGGAAAAATGGTGTGACAAATAATGCCAAAAGACATGATAAAGGTTTGGGGCAGCCACCCATATATTGTACCCTGACTGCTAAAATTGTAATAATTGAACAGAGATTTTCACATGACTGAGTCCAAAACAGAACTGATCACAGACAGTCAAGATGGCGGCTTTAAAGGCCTGTTCACGAAGTGACATCATCTCTGGGGCCGGAACCAGAAGTGATGTTGCCGGGACCAGAAGTGACACCATTTCTGTGGCCAGATTTCCCAGGAATGGTCTGCAAGTAACTGAGAAAGACAGTTAGCACACCCCGCCACTCCCTGGTCAGTGGTGGAATTACCATTACTCAGGTCCTTTAGCTGCCTTCTACTCGCACGTGTGTGACAATGGCTATCATTATGGCAAGAAAAGGATGACAATGCCCTGTAGCTCACCTTATGCCCCGAGATAATCTCACCTAACAGAAGCATGTAAATCGAAAAGAGCAGCGTACCCAGGATAGAGCCTTGTGGAACACCATATAGAATATCATGTGTCTGTGAAGTATAATTACCACAACTAACAAAGAATTTTCTACCTGCCAGGTAGGATTCAAACCAATTTAAGACACTGCCAGAGAGGCCCACGTATTGAATAAGGTGATTTCTAAGAATATTGTGATCAATGGCATCGAATGCGGCACTCAGATCTAAGAGGATAAGAACAGATAAATGGCCTCTGTCTGCATTTACCCGCAAGTCATTTACTACTTTAACGAGTGCAGTTTCTGTACTGTGATTTGTTCTGAAACCCGACTGAAACTTATCAAGAATAGCATGTTTATTGAGGTGCTCATTTAGCTGCATAATGACTGCCTTCTCTAGAATTTTACTTAAGAAAGGCAGGTTAGAAATAGGTCTAAAATTTTCAAAAGTAGAGGAGTCGAGAGTATTTTTCTTCAGCAGGGGTTTAACTACAGCAGTCTTAAGACAATCTGGGAAGACCCCCGTATCTAATGACGAGTTTACTATGTCAAGAATACTGTCAATTAACACGCCGGATACTTCTTTGAAAAAACTTGCTGGTATTGGATCAAAGATGCAGGTGGAGGGTCTCAGTTGAGAAATTATTTTATATAAATCAGGTAAATCTATCCTGGTGAAAGAATTAAACTTGTTTAAAATGGAGTATTGGGGTTTAAGAGGATCAGTGTTGGGGAGATGTACTATATTATTTCTAATATCATTAATTTTTTGATTAAAAAATACAGCAATAGCCTCACAAGTTTCACTGGAAGTATTTTGAAAGCATTCCATTGAGTGACCTGGGTTTAGCAGATGATCAATTGTAGAGAATAAAACTCTGGCATTACTAGTATTGTTATTTATAATTCTAGATAAATAGCAGCGCCTCTCAAGACGGACTATGTTGCTGTATTCTGTTATTTTAAATTTCAATATCTCATAGTGGATAATCAGTTTAGTTATTCTCCATTTATGCTCAGCTCTCCGGCATGTTCTCTTTAGATCAGACACTCTTTGAGTCTTTCATGATATAACAATGCTAGAAGATTTTTTAACTATCTTTTCAGGTGCAACTATGTCAGCAGCAGCTTTCACTTTAATATTAAAATTTTCCATCTTACTATTTACATTATCCTCACTATTGTAGTAAGCACTACAAACGAACTGGTTGCTTAGAATGTTTGTAAATTTTGAAGCTGCTGATGAATCAAAGAAGCATTTTTTTAACAATATGCTTCTCGTGAATATTTTCTATCATTATTTCTATATTAAATAGCAAGAGAAAATAGTCTGATAGACCAATATCAATGATCTGCTTCACATCAACTTTTAGTCCTTTAGTAATTATTAGGTCTAATATATTATCTGCTTTTTGTGTAGGCTGACTAAGGTGCTGGCTCAAATCAAAAGAGTCCAGGAGGTTCATGAATTCTTTTACTTTTGGTTTACACTGATTATCAATATGAAAGTTAAAGTCATCAACTATTAGGAACGTGTCATAGTTCATAATTACAATTGACACCAAGTCTGCGAATTCCTCAAAGAAAGACGCATTGTATTTAGGAGGTCTGTACATGGATAATACTAGAAACTGAGAACCTCCATGAATAACAACAAGACACTCAAAGGACTTAAATTTACCAAAACTAACATTTTTACACTTTAACCTTTCTTACCTTGGCGATCCGCATGAGCAAAGCTGTAATTCAGAGGTGCAGATTCGATTAAAACAGCCGCACCATCAGAGCTAAGCCATGTTTCAATTAGTACACCAATCAGTTTGCTCAGAGGGACCAGACACACATACACACAGAAAGACAGACAGTAGCATTTTATTATACAGTATAGATAAACAAAGAAAACACTACGCACAAAGAAATATAAAAAGAAGACATAATCAAAACAGATAAATAATACCTAATAATATTTAGACAACAAAAAAGCGAGACCCTAGCTGTACCATATCACTTGTGTCTGACACTGCCAGGATTTCATTGCACAGATACAAGACATGGCTGGCCTAAAATTCTTTGATATTATATTTTGCTTGTTATAAGACTGCAGTGTAGTTAGTTTTATCCACTCATCCATCCTTTATCCAGTGCTTTTCCTTCTTTTCAGGATTACAAGAAGCCAAGACTTACCCCAGCAGGACTGACTGCAACCTTGGATGGAAGGTGAGCAGGTTGGGCTGATGTTTGAACCCAGATCTATTGAGCTGTGAGTCAGCAGCAGCCCCTCCTGACATCTTTTGCATATATATCATAGCAAATCATTACTATATCTTATTATTATGTGTGTATAAGAAAGTTTATTACTTAAAGTGGCATATCTGTAAACATCTTATTTCACAATATTTCTAAATAATACATGGCTGAAAATAATGATGTAGCATGGTATCTCCCAAAACAAAAGGCATGGAAAAAAGTGGTCATCTTCCTGGGCAAAGTCAGACTCTGTTTAATCGTTCAGTCGGGTTTTGGTGTGACTGGAATTTAAAGGACCTTCCAGCTTTGCATATTAAACAAAGCATACAATTGAACAACAGTCCTCTTTCATCAATGTGCTCTTTTCAGATCAGAAATGACAAACCACCTGGTGAAGCCATTATCATCAACTTGGGTAAATGTGGAAAATCTGTAACTTACAAGCTAATAAGTAAATTAATTTGTTATTATAATTATTATTTGTTCTTCAAGACAGAAAGTTGAACTGACAAAACTAGTAGCATTAGTAGTAGTAACTGAAAAAAATCTGTTGGATCTATTCAAATAAATTGTGGGCATTAGTTCTAAGTAAAAAGTTTGCTTATACAGAACCTGTATTTCTGTTTTGTTTCAATGAATAAATATTAATTTAAACTGATAGTTCAATGTAATTTATTCAAGTAAATTTTTCATAAATTTACTCAAATATGAATTAGTTCTTTTAGCATTATATGATTATTTGAAGATACTTGATATGATTTTGTAACACAGTTTGTTCATTGTTTTGCATCATTTAGATTTAATGGTTTGTGTTGGTGAAAACATTTCCAGTTTTCATTTTTTTTAATAAAAAACAGTGTCATGCATGTGCACCTGGGAACCATCTTCGGAGCTTTGAAGAGGTAAGCAGTCACCACCCCAGGACAAAGGGGGGCATTGATGCTAATGGTATCGCCTCTTTTCAACTTCTAGGAGGATGTCTAACTCCTCCCACACCACCCTGACATGGCTCCGCCCCTCAGAGCCACCCCTGAAAGGTGGTGTCACATACTGACATGGGGTTCGAGGAGGACAGAGCTCCAACTCTTTGCTGTTTTCTTGTGATTTAAATACTGACTGAAGCCACTTTTTACTTACTTGACTGTCTTTTTTGTTCTAAGGAAAAGGGGTGTCCCGGATGGTAGCCCAACTTTTCTCCATGTACTCGAATCTGCTTCCTGGCCATGTTACAACAGAAATAAAGTAGGTAAGAATCTTGAGAGTTCCACAAGTGAATCATTTACCCATTCATTTTCTAAAGCTGTTGTATCCTGAACAGTGTCATGGGGAAGCTGTTGTCGAAGCTTGGGCGAAAGGCAGGAACAATCCCTGGACAGGGCGCCAATCCAACTCAGGATGAATACACACACTTCAGCCAATTTATCATCACCAGTCCACCTAACCTGAATGGTGTTGGACTGTAGGAGGGAACCAGAGCACCTGGAGGGAAAGGAGAACAAGCAAACTCCATGCTGGGAGGTCCTAAGATATAAAACCTGGCCTCCTTGCAGTAAAGCAATAGTGCTACCACTGAACCACTTTGTTCCACAAAGAGAAAAAGTAGATTTCTTTTTTATTTTAATATAAAAAGCCACATATGATAAGCCTTTGAGTACAGGGTGTGCCAGCATTAGACAAATTAGGTGTGCATTTTGCAAATATTAACTTGGACCCGCATAAATGGAAAAGGAAAGTTCTTTTTGAGTATTTGTACAAAGATATTAACTTCTATTAATACTTCTGAGCTTGTTGTTTCACACTGTAACGGGAACTGTGACATTTATAGTCAAAGATAGCAAGACTCGATGGTTAATGTATGCCAAACAGCAAAGTCTGAGCAAAAGAGCCAAAATATTGATGAGGGCTTGTCTAAGAGCAGATGCATATAAAAGCCCTGCACTTTGACTTGAGAAAATAAATTTGAACTCTCCCAGTAACTGACATGGTAAACAAGCTGTTAAAGGCCAAATGTTGGACTGGAGATCAAGAAGTGGAGTTACTGAAAGATAATCAAATGTTCAGCAGCACTGTTAGATAACAATATGCAAATTAGGACATTTTCTGATAAAGTTGCCACAATTCATGTCAACAACTCGCAGTTGTCATCTAATCCTTACAAAAACAGACATGTTAACATTAATATAAATTACACTGTAATCCGAATAGGAATTTAGGAGATTCAACTCTACAATTTAAGTAGAAAAAAGATGAGTCAAGTCGATAAATGGGAGTGAAGTGTTTACTAAGCTCGGTTATGTGAGGACTAGGTCATGTGAATAATTTGAGAATATGGCTAAATAAACATTGTAAAGAAAAGCTGTGATTAGTCATAAAGAGTGCAGTACAAGTTCCTCATTTAATTCACGTCAGAGCTCTCATTTAAGATGCAAGCCGCTAGAAAATTCTTCAAGCAAGACTAGATTCTTCCAAAGCTATCACATAAGCAAAGGTGCTTTTCAAAGAAGCTGTGAAACTCATTTTTGGACCCAAAAAGAGGTATTTTCTCTGTCCAGTCCCCTGTTTTCTTTCTGGGCAGTGTGACAGGTCCTAGTTGAGCCTGAGATGGAGAATGATGATACCGCTGACTTATTTCAAATCTGTGGAAACAATCAATCATTACCCCTGTATCTAAGGTTTCTAGGCCAAGCTGTTTAAATGATTACAGACCAGTGGCACTTACATCTATTCCAATGAATTGCTTTGAACACTTGGTGAAAAACATTTTAATGACAGAGACAAAGTCTTTTCAAGACAACAATCAATTTGCTTATTGTGCAAACAGAAGTGTGGAAGATGCTCTGCTTGTTATCTTACATCAAATCTACACCTTTCTTAATCAGCCTGGTTCATATGTCAGAGCACTATTTTTGGATTTTTCTTCAGCGTTCAATACTATACATCCTCATATACTGATTGGGAAATTAAACAGTATGAATGTAAACCCATTTATCACACTATGGATTCAGAACTTTCTTTTAAATCGTTCACAGACAGTTAAAGTTCAGGACACTTTTTCAAAAGCTCTTCATTCAAACACAGGAAGTCCACAGGGGTGTGTCTTATCACCATTACTGTTTACTCTGTACACAAGTGACCTGAGACAGAACAATGACCACTGCTCCATTATTAAGTATGCGGATGACACCATGATCATAGGATGCATATCTGGGGAGGATGAAAGCCACTATCTAAATCAAGTGGACTGTATGGTAAACTGGTGCAATAAAAACTCTCTCATTCTGAATGTAAAAAAGACCAAAGAAATAATATTTGATTTTAAGAGACAGAAATCTGTATGTTCACCTATTGTAGTTCTGGGAGAGGAGGTAGAAATATTGAATGAATATAAATACTTAGGAACTTACCTAGATAACAATCTTAACTGGAATACAAATACAAAAAAAAATATTTTCTAAATGCAACCAGCGCTTATTTCTCCTCCATAAACTCAAACTATTTAAAGTAGACAAGGACCTCATGTTGTCCTTCTATCGTAGTATGATCCAGTCTGTGATCACTTTCAGTTTCATTGCCTGGTTTAATAGTCTGACAAACCAAAACTCAAAAAAGCTCCAGCAGATTACGAAGTATGCAGCTAAAGTTATTGGGGCTGATGTAGATGATTTGACTAGTGTGTGTCAGAGGGCAATGCTAAAGAAACTGGAAATCATCTCAACTGATGACAGACATCCATTACATGTAGAACTAAACTTCAGTAAATCAGGAAGGATAGTTGCTTTGAAAACCCACACAAATCGCTCCAGAAACTCCTTTCTTCCTAGTATCATACGACTTTTCAATAAGAAATATCAGAGATAATGTTTAAGGTTTTGATATATATCCTGTTACCTTTTTTTTTTTTTGGTATAAATATGTTTTATCTAACTGCCTTACCTTAACCTTTCTTATTTCTATTTGTCTGTTTTATTTCATTCTGTCTGTTACCTGTTATTAGATGCAACTGAGAAGGCAAATTTCATGTTTTCCTGTGTAAACATGACTAAATAAAGAAACCTAACCTAACCTAACCTTATACCGACTGCTGCCATGGCCAGGGGAAAAGACACCAGGGAACAAGCTGACTGCTCTGAACTGTGCTGTCCTGTATTTTGTGGTATTTTATCATTTAAAAATAACTCTTTTCTTTATTTTCCCCAAGATATTTTTAAAGTTGAAATAAAGTCTGGGTGCAGCAAATGCATGGCATTCAGTGTAAAATCTTGCAAGCATCACAGAACTTGCAATTCAACCCAACACAGTAACACTAAACTATGGACTGGCATGCAACAACCCACCATTAACCTACTCAGGTGGGAAACTGATGGCCTGTTAATAATCTCATGTTCCAAAAATGGTATTTAATGGCTATACAGCAATTTCCAAAAGAAGAAACCAAGCTGCAATGCCATTTTACTTTAATAAACCTTATGGATATGTTATTATTATTTGTCTGCTAATTAAAGAATAAAGAAACAAGCGGTTCATTCTTAAATAAAAACTCAATTAAATTAAGGCAAACAAGTTAATTAGCAGCTAAAAAACAGGTACACCTTATGATAAGGATTTATTAGTCATAGTGGACTCTAAGCTATCGACTTCTCAACAGTGTTCAGAAGCCATTAAGAAGGCAAACAGAATGTCAGGTTATATAGCGCCCTGATGTGTGGAATACAAGTCCAAGGAGGTTCTGCTCAACCTTTATAACACACTGGTGAGGCCTCATCTTGAGTACTGTATGCAGTTCTGGTCTTCAGGCTACAAAAAGGACATAGCAGCACGAGAAAAGGTCCAGAGAAGAGCGACTAGGCTGATTCCAGGACTACAGGGGTTGAATTATGAGGAAAGATTAAAAGAGCTGAGCCTTTACAGTTTAAGCAAAAGGAGATTTTTAAAATGTGTTTAAAATTATGAAGGGAATTAGTTCAGCGGATCGAGGCTGTTATTTTAAAATGAGTTCATCAAGAACACGGGACACAGCTGGAAACTTGTTAAGGATAAATTTTGCACAAACATTAGGAATTTTTTCTTTACACAAAGAACGATAGACACTTGGAATAAGCTACCAAGTAGTTTGGTAGACAGTAAAACTTTAGGGACTTTCAAAATTCGACTTGATGTTTTTTTTGGAAGAAATAAATGGATAGGACTGGTGAGCTGTGTTGGGCTGAATGGCCTGTTTTCATCTAGATTGTTCTAATGTTCTAATTAAAATGGTTGGAATGAAAACCTATAACCAATGCAGCCATCCAGGGTCGGAGTTGGACACCCCTATCATAGATTGTTTCAGAAACTCTAATTGTAAAGAAAAATGTCAGGTGTTACTGTACTCATGGTAGGCTACAAGCCTTGACCCCAATCCACAATGCCTCTTCTGCTCCTCTGGTTTCTCCTGGAAATTTCCATCACATTTCTGGGTCCATCCTCCAGGTTTCTCCTTTTGGACTGGTGTGTGTAGCTCTTTGTTCTCTTTAGCCTCTGATTTCACTTTTACATCAGATTCTTTCCCATTCAGACCTTTTATTACGTGACCATATGGGAAAATTGCTCATCTATCATTTCTAATCTTTTGTATTTACAGCCAACCATCAAGAGGATATTCATTAATGCCATTGTGCAGGACAACATTTGTTCAATCAATTATGGAAGTCTGACGTTCCTTGATACTGCTCTTTTCTGCTCCAGTTATGCTGCATTTTACCCTGTTGCTTAATCAGATCCTCGCAGAGGTGCAGTTAGGCCAGTGTTCCTTCTTTCTGATTATGTCATAGTCACCTAATGTCCTTTACCTTAACCCAGGATAAGGTGAGAGATGCAATAAGGTTTGAGTGTGGACACTGTGAAGGCACTGAGCTGATGTAACTGCCCTGTATAGTTTTATTTGTGGTTTTGCTTGTTATACTTGGAAACTGTTCAATCTGAACTTTATCACTAAAAAGGAAGATGCTGTATATTTTATTCCCAACATGTAGAATCTGGTCGAGTTAAGCTATACAACGTTCAAGTAACGATAGACTTCACATTAGCACAAGCTAGACGAGAAGAGACCATTCAGCCCAACAAAGCTTGCCAGTCCTATCCACTTAACTCTTCCAAATTAACATCAAATCGAGTTTTGAAAGTCCCTGAAGTCCTTCTGCCTACCACACTACTTTGTCACTTATTCCATATGCCTATGGTTCTCTGTACAAATAAAAAACTTCCTAATATTTTTGCAATATTTATCCTTAACAAGTTTTTGACCGTGTCCCTGTGTTCTTGATGTACTCTCTCTCTCAATACATTGCACTACTTCCCTTCATAATTGTCTGCTCTTAATTTCCTTTTGCTTAAACTAACCACACATACAAACAATCCATACTGTAAAATAAGAACAATAAAAAATTCTTTAATGAATTTAAGTATTTCATGACTGTCAAGGCTCAGTAAAATTAATTTATATGTGTAATATGTCTTCAGTGAATCAATTCTGTTTCAAAAGCCTGAATATTTACTTGAGCAACTTTGGATTATAACATTAATTGCAAGAGGACAGGACTGATCTTGTGAGACATGATTCTCATTATATGCACACATATTTCTTGAGAAATCTCCTGCACTGACAAATTTATATATTTACAGCATTCATGTCTCCCAATGACTCTTAAATTAGCACCCATTATATAAATCTGTTTTGTTACTTTGCTTGCTTTAACCTGCTCATTTTAAACCTTGTTTACACAAATGGAGATGCAGGGAGTTTCTCGGAATTATACAGGGTCTTGACCTAAGAAACTGCCTTGGTGAGTTTCCTTGGTCTTTGATTGTAATCTCAACTTTGGGGTGAAAGGAGCTTCCGTAAATCTTATCTGAGAGTTCACTGAAAGCAGGGGAACTCATACAACATTGTTTCTTCATACCTCTTAAACCCTAAGGACAAACTCATAAGTGATCAAATAACTCTCTGAACAGGCTCTCTAAAATAAGTAGGACATACCATCTGCAGTTCTAAACCACACTAAACAAGAGCTCTGAACTGTCATGTGATGCACAAAGCTATTTGACATTAGAAGACACAGTTTAGTAAGGTGCCTTCGCAATCCTGTCTTTCATTGCAAGATATACCCAATGTGCATAAGAGACTTTCAGAAATCTATCCAATTTTTTTTCTTTTCTTTTTCACCAGATGCTGTTGGTGATCGGTAATCTGTAGTATAAAAGACACTGTAATTAGATAAAATTAAAACATACTATATCAAAGAAAAAGCAAAAACCATACACTGCCATCAAAAGTAAACTAAATGTAACAGTGAGCATAATATTTATGCTATAACATTAAATCATACTGCACATATTACACATATAAATTAAACCAACATTACATTTGACAACTGAGTGATGCAAATGCTAACTGTTCATCCCATAATTTAAGTCTATGGATGTAAAATTGTACTTACTTTGAAGATTTATAGCAGTTGGTATGAAAGAATATTTGACCAGTTGCTTTTTATCTTGAAACCTTAGGCCTGTGATATGATGGAGCAACTAGAACTGAGAATGTAGCAGGTGAGTCCTGCCTGACAAAATACAAAACACTCTGCTTTCTGTAATACTCCCTAATAAACAGGCCTGTCAGCTTTCAAGGTTGAGATCTTGTTATTTTACTTCTCCATTTTATAATTTCACTTATTCTGATTATCCTGCTGACATAAGATCTCTAAACCAAGCCAGCAGAACATAAGCAAAGACAAACATAATACAAGATTTTTATCAGACTGAAATAGTGGTAAGAGTCATAATAAAAAGACTCGGCTTCCTTAGACAGTAGAGGTGCTGCTTTCTGTTTTTGCAAATGGCTTCTGTATATTCATTGAAAGTCTGTCTTGAGTCTGTGATTGTCCTCAGATATTTACAACTGTCAACAATCTCTGCTGCTGGGCTTTGATGATTGTTTCTTGTGGATAGATAGATAGATAGATAGATAGATAGATAGATAGATAGATAGATAGATAGATAGATAGATAGATAGATAGATAGATAGATAGATAGATAGATAGATAGATAGATAGATAGATAGATAGATAGATAGATAGATAGATAGATAGATAGATAGATAGATCTGCCAGGGGTTGGCACCCTGCCCGGGATTGGTTCCTGCCTTGTGCCCTGTGTTGGTTGGGATTGGCTCCAGCAGACCCCCGTGACCCTGTGTTCAGATTCAGCGGGTTGGAAAATGGATAGATAGATAGATAGATAGATAGATAGATAGATAGATAGATAGATAGATAGATAGATAGATAGATAGATAGATAGATAGATAGATAGATAGATAGATAGATAGATAGATAGATAGTGTTACACATGAGCGAATAGGTGACAGCCAAAGGGCTTGATAGGGTGCGAAAGAACGGAAGATAGTGGGTTGAAATGGAGTGCTAATACCTTTCCTTCCTCTTCATCAACAGAAAGACGGAAGCTCAAAAAACTGCTAACTGACTCAACATTCACATCTTCACCTCCAAGGCACTCACTACAGAAGGCTTCTCTTCCGTCTCTACCGAATTAGCTCACTGCCGGTCTCACCATGATGACTTCAGTTCAGCACCCCCCAATTCTGACATCATCCAGGCTTCTACAATCGACGTCACCTCCGTTTAGCTAATTTTCTCCCTGTTAATTGTACTTCCTGAAAACCCTCTATAAAACCTTCAAGAAATCACTTTGTAACTGTCAGATATTTGTTTCAAATTATTTTGACTTTGTTCTGAAAGACTGGAACCCTCATCCAGTATACAGGGAGGCTCCCCAACCCTTGATCTGCTGTCTCTGTGCTCTTATTTTATTACAATAGATAGATAGATTGTTCATTCCAAGGAGAAAATGTAGTGCTTGACAGAAGTTCAAGAAATAGTATACCAAACAACCCACCCTGAAATACAAACAAAAGTTACCAAAAAAAGAAGAAAACATCTGACTTGGCTGCACATAAGAGATCAGTCCCATGTGTGTCAACATGCAAATTTGAAGACTGTCCGCTCAAGTTAATGCATTGTTGTGGTAGAAAGGATATCAGTGTCACAATTTTATGCCTAACTCATAGCTGAGCTGGCATAAATCATTTTGGGAGTTCCTGATGTACGTGTTCACCCTCCATCATAGCCAACTGTATGGAGATGTTAATGGAAAGATCCCGGCCTAGCGGAGTGAAGGATGGGTCTGTGCTATGAGTTGCTTATATCAGGTTCTATAAGCACTAGGGTTTCAAGCAGCCTTTAAGCCAATGACGTGTGGGGGTTATTAATATTTATGTCAGAGCCCTCCAATGAAATCTAAATTGCTATTTTACATTGTTTTAGAAATTGTTTAGACTTTCATATTATGAGTTATTAGTTACTGTTTATAAAAAATGCAACAGGCGAGTGTGTGTCATAAATTTTTAACAAGACTCTCTAGACAATTATAGGAGTAATGTGACACTGCAAGCTAATATTACAAAACATGGAGCCTTCATCTCCTCTTGGTTGGTTAGATGTGTCTTTTTTATGGTGGTACAAGGTGGGGTCAAAAGCCAACGCTAATTTCAAATAAAGAGTTGTGCCAAAAAATACAGTTCAGACAAAACAGCAATTGTAGATTTTCCAAGAATGGTACAACAGGGGTTCAACACAAAAAGAGAACATTTAGACTATGATCAATCTAAAATCAGTAGTCTAAAAGAAAGGAAAATTATGAAAAAAGAATCCTTCTCACAAAACAGTACGCCAAGAAACTGTCAGCAGGAGTGAGTAAGTTGGAAAAGTTGATTTAACTCATTTAACAGGGGTGAAAGAAGAACAAAGAAGATGTTTGACGTACACAAAGAAAAAAGTCTGGAGTGTGGAGGTGAGGTCAGCATCAGCAATCTCCTTACCAGGAATAATCAAAGGCTTGGTTTCTTGAGAACCTTGTCATTTAGAACATTAAGAGATTGGTCTTCTGTAATCTAAGCAGGCCACATTCACGTACACCGGAACAATGTAGAGATGCTAATTATTTAAAAAAACGTTTTGGGGACATTTAATTAAACACTTGAGGGCAGTAGAAGAATATGCACACTCCCTTTAGGCAGTGGCAGCAGTGGAAATTGAAATATGATGCTGAAGTGTGTGCAGTTACATTTTCCTTACGGTAACTAATTAGATGATCACTCATGGGAACGGATGCTGCTTTCTTTCAGTATGAGTGATTGACATTTTAACAGCCTTCTGGCACCTTTTCACACAGGAAATTAATTTCATTCCAGATTCCTGTGATTTTATATGTTCACATATAAAGTACGGAGTACTTGCAGTACGGAGACCAGGGTTTTCCCGTCCAGGTCCTCCCTGCCAGAAGTTTGCATGTACTTCCTGTGACTGTATGGGTTTCTTCTCTCTGTCCAAAGAACATGCAGGCTAGGTGAACTGGCGATGCTGAATGGACACTAATGTGTGTTTGTTTGGTGCGTGGGTATCTGTGTGATGATTGCCCTGCAATGGACAGGCACCCTGTCCAGGTTTTGTTCCTGCCTTTTGCTCAGTGCTTGCTGGGATAGGCTCCAGCAGGCCTTCCCAACCCTCCAACCCTGATCTGGATTAGGTGGGGTGGAAAATGACATCACATGACATGTACAGTGGTTTTCTTCCTTTTTTTTTCTTTCTTCTTAGAGATAACTCCTTTACTGGTTTAAAAGCTTTAAAACTGAACAAATACATTCCTTTGGAAGTTTGCAAACATTAACTTGACTTTCAAAAGCAAGAGAAATGTGACACTCCTTTCTCTTTCAAAATACTCACCACATCACTCTATAAATTATCCAAGAATTCCATTTTTGGATGAGTGTTAATATCACATTTTATTTTTAATGACCATTGTTCATTATTCATGGGGGCAGTATGAAGATCATCACCTCCAAATCTGAGGACATGGTCATAGAGATTATCTTCTCCAGGTTTGGAAGGACCTACTACCTCACGCACCGGAGTTTAAGTATCTTAGGGTCGTGCTCAGAAGTGAGGGGATAAGGGAGTGAGATCGTTGTTCCAGTCAGTTGTGATGAAGAGAGATCTGAACCGAAAGGCAACGCTCTTGATTTACCAGTCAATCTCTGTTTCTGCCCTCACCTATGGCCACAAGCTTTGGGTAGTGATTGAAAGAACTAGATCATGAACACAAGTGACTGAAATGAGCTTCCTGGGGGGTTTGCTAATCCCTAAAAAACACACAACATTCTTCCCATATATTTTTACATCATTTGTAGATATTAACATTGGTGCACAAACCCGAGCACCTCAACCCAGAGTGTAATTTATTTTTTTTCACTTCAAGCAATTACCAGGTTTCATTTCACACTATATTATATATAAGTGAGCTGAGTCTCTTATCTGAGTGGTAACAGCTCACAAAACGGCACTAAAAATGTGTTTGCTGCCAGGATGTTTGCATAATGTACCTCATAAATAAGTAAGTAGATTTTGCCCTTAATCACTCATCAGTTATTACCTAATATTATTTGCTTGCTTCACTGAATAGGATGTGGTGGTGTGACAAGGTGCAAACAGATATTTGGCTGTATGTGGAAGTAAAACCTGCCCCTTTGTTATTCAATGTTCATATTTACACATCAAATGTTTTTTTGTAATAAATAATGTGCCCACATTGCAATGTGGGGAGAATTCAACCATGGTTAGCCCTCCTTTAACATGTGGAAATGCTTTCAAAGTAGGAGTTTAGTAGAGGACTTTTGTAAGAACAGTCTGTTGGATTTTATAGAAGTAAGAACTAAGGATTTAAACTATGAGCCGCAAAGCTGTCTGTTCATTTCACACCATTGGCTCACTATGTGGCACAGAGCATGTCACTTAATCTGCCAATAATTCAATGGTAGAAGCCGAAAGAAACAATTAAAGCCACATCTAAATCTAAAGAGTAAAGGAGACCATAATGGAGTATTAGTTTTAAAATTGTACAGCTTGTTGCATGTGTGTGCATACAGAACATCTACAAGGCTCTGATAAGGTGACACCTCTGCCCTCTTTTCCATCTGCAGACCACATGATGATTTCAGAGATGACTTCTAAGTCACTTCTGGGTTTCATCTGGAGATCCCACATCTTCCATCCCAAGACTAATATAAACAGCAATTTAACATTCAATGGCAAACCTGCCTCCATGAAGGACCTAACTGAAGAACCTTGGACCTGAAAGAGATGGCCAGCACAGCCTTTATGTCCTATTTAACATTAACTTCATTGAACGTGGAGCCTAGATCAGTGGTTCTCAATCTGTGGGGCGGACCACGAAGTAACAAAAAGGGGGGTGCGAAGATGTGAAAAAAAGAAATCAAGAATCAAAAAATATGAAAAATACATCTATTGAAACCAAAACAAATTAACTTAAACTACATTTTGATACTAGAAAAATAAATATAGTGTTAGATAAATGTCAATAAAAGTTAAGTAGGTATAAAATATGCATCTATGATATATCATTAAGTAAAAAAGAACAAATTGGTATTAGAGGGCGACCTTTCAAAAAAACATTAGGGGGGCGCAATTAAAACTGTTATGAAAACTCGGGTCACAAATACTTAAAGGTTGAGAAACGCTGGCCTAGATGAACCCAAACCCTTTGCAATCACCCTATCTCTATTATTTTACAAGCCTAATTTTTAAGCATGTTTCATGTAATAATATAATCATTATCTGGGTACTTCAGTTTCCCTCTTATATCTCAAACACATGTTGACTCGAAATTAATCCTGTATGAGTGATTGGGGTTGAGAATGTTAGTGGGCCCAGTAGCAGAATGACATCTATTCCAGCATTCATTCTTGTCTTGTATCTGAGGCCTTCAGATTAACTGGCTTCTATAATGGATGCGTACTCTGAACATATTTGTGCAGTGAGTTGGCACCTCATTTGCTCTAGTACCAGGCTCAATCTACAAAATTCATGATAAAATTTAATTCTAAAAACTAATATGATAGAAGACATGGCGTTTAGGCTTCTTAGAAATTTTAAACTGGCCCTGTGTAAATGTGCGCATGATTGGACCCTCTATGGATTGGTAGATGCTATAGCAAGATGAATGGTGACACATGGCACATCCAGAAATAGCTGTGGTGCCAAACGGGCAAAACACTGTTTAATTTAAAAAAAAGAAAAACTTCAAAACAAAATATGCCCTCAATGGCGCTACAATGATAGGCTAGTTGCCTTTTAAATCACTCTCGTGGTGTTCTCAAAGACTCTCTGTGCAGCGAGATCAGGTCAAAATGAGAAGCCACCTTATCCCTTAAATACTGGATGGACCAGAAGGGGTGGGGCTTCTTTGGCTCTGTTGCTCTTATGGGGTGCTTTCTCAAGTCTGTGAGGGAAAAAGGAAACAAGACTGTTAGCAACAGTGCCCCCTGTCATCCCAGAATGGTACCACATTCCTTAAGTGAGCTCGGAAGGTGATCATCTGGCATGACCTCAAGACTGATTCATACCTTGTGCCCAATGCTGTCCAGAGAGGCTCTGGCTACTGTAGCCTGATTTGCTGTTAGTGCATTTAAGAGTTTTATGGTTTTTTACTTATTTATTATGCATGAAACATTTTGTCCAAATTGTTTCTTAAATGATTTAGTAGAATAATGTGATGACATCGTTCGGCTATGAGTATGAAGAAATGCAACTCTAAATAATAAAAAATGGAAAATATACCAAAGTCACAAAAGATAAGAAAAAAACTTGATTTGTTTAGTCTGCTTTACATTTATGTTTAATGAATCATGCCACAGGGAAAGTAAACATCAATAAAATCTGAATTATGTGTGAAAATAGAAGACGCTGCTATAAGGAAAGACACAGTTTTATGCCTACCTCATGTGACATTACGAGAAGAAGGCGTGCCTAACAAGCACCGACAGGAAACCAGCTCAGCTATAAATAAACTCCAGGAAGTGTAGGTTTTCAAATAAATGTGACACCCATATATTGTGTGTCATTTTATACTTGTTTCCTAGGGCATGGTGTTGAAATACTGAAGAAACTGAATGAAAAGTAAGAGTCATTACACAAGTGTAACACTGGTCTGTTAAGAATTGTTGGAGTTCTTTACAGGTTTCAGGAAGCTGAATCCAAATCTGGCAACGGAAGTGCTCTATCCCATCCTGTTTCTGAGAGATGAAGGTTTAAAATAAACAAAACAAAACATATTACATTTTTAAAATGAATTATTTAGACTTGAAAAATGATAAATTACATATATAATTATTTTAAATATAATTATTACTTATTTTTCCCCCTTAATAATCCTCTGATGGTATTTCACGATGGCTGCTGACATAGACTCAATGCACTTTCCACTATAACGTTTCTCCATTTGAGCGATGTCCTGGTGGAATCTATTCCCATATTCTCAGAAGGAAAAAAGTCCAAAGGAGAAAGTTGGAAAATAATGAAACAACTCGACCTTACGTAGTTCTGTAAAAAACATTTAAACAACAACTTACTCTCTTCTGGAAAAAAAAGGCATCTTTCGAACCTTCATAATATAAATTCCAGGCTATTTTAGAGGTGTAAGAGAGAAAAAAATACTGACTGACAGCAAAAAAGGTTGTCACGCATGCACAATGGTGCTTCCGGGCTCATCTAATGTATGTGGTACCACCCTGGGACAAGATGGGGTACTGTGGCTAATAGTCTTGTCTCCTTCTTCCCTCACAACCTCAAGAGACCGCCCCTTGAAGGCAACAAAGGCAAGGAAGCCCCACCCCTTCCAGTCCACTCACTATAAAAGGGAGATGCTCCTGGAAGGTGGCTTCTCATTTCGGACTTAACTGTTAGGGAGGGAGAAAGAGAGAGAGTCCTGTATACAGACCACTAAACCAAGGGAAATGGAATTGATGACAGAGCGCCATCAAGAGTGTATTTTATTGAATGTTTTCTTTTTCGCTAGGATTAAATGGGATGGCACCCTAAGTATTTGGATTTTGCCCTGCCTCTTTCTGTTTCTTTTTCTTTCTACATCCCAGGACATTTGCATATAAGGCTAACTGACAACTGTAAATCGGAGTGTGTGAGTGAGTTTGAGCATGCATCTGAGCTTGACCAGTGTGACCAGTGCTGCTAGGATATACACCCCCTCCTCATATCCCTGAACTGGATAAGTGGATTAGAAGATGGAAGATGAAAACTAAGTGTACCATACTGGCTAACCGACAACACATGATATAAAATTTAAGAAAACATTTCTGAGTCACCAAAGTGAGGATGAGTGTTTTTAGTAGAACTATTAGAATTAATTATTAATCTTTAATTTGTCCAGTTTTTAATCATTTATTTTTGTCTTTGCAGCAGCTGTCTGGTGTCCTGTGTGTACCATCATATTACTAACTAGCCATGGTACCTATCAAAGAGAGGTAACATAATATTTAAAATGTGTCTGAATCTCCTTTGACCAGATTTCTCTCTCAAGCACTTTCCTGTAAAGCCTTCTTCTCAGACTCTGTCATTATTTATAGGCGCCTTTCTCACCTCCTTTCTGCTTTTATATTTTCCACCTTTCTCAGCATGTGTCTAAACTCCTCCTTGTGCATCTCACACTTGCACTTCCTCCTTTTTTGCAGACCCACCCACACAAAAAAAAAGCTGACCAATCACACCAAGGCCACACTGACCAGTCAGATTGTTCTGGGGGGCTGGTTAAACAGACCTTAATGTTTTATTATATAGCAGATTCCAAGGTACGAGCAGTGTTAAATGTTCTAGGACTTTCCATCATATCCATCATTAATGAATGTTTTTATCATATTGAGTTATTGTAGAATTCATAACCTGGTCTTTTTTTGCCTTAAAACCCCTACAAGGTGTATTTGTTCCAGCATCCTTACCTATTGTTTATTTTATATTTTATTTTCTTCTCTTTATGTTTGATTTTATTCTCTGCCTTTAACAATTTTAGACAGATTTCTAACCTGCCTTTCTTAAGTAAAATTCTAGAAAATGTAGTTATTAAGCAGCTCAGTGATTACTTGAATAAATATTCTATTCTTGATATGTTTCAGTCAGGTTTAAGAACAAATCAGAGTACAGAAACTGCACAGGTTAAAGTAATAAATGATTTGCGAATTAATGCGGACAGAGGTTGTATATCTGTTCTTTTTCTCTTAGACTTGAGAGCAGCAATCGACACCATAGACCACAGCATTCTTATAAATCACCTTAGACAATGGGTGGAACTATATGGCAGTGTCTTAAATTAGTTTCAGTCTTACTTAACAGGTAGAAAATTCTTTGTTAGTTGTGATAATAATACTTTGGAGATATATCATATTGTGTATGATGTACCATAAGGATCTATGCTGGGTCTGCTGCTTTTTCAATCTACATGCTTCCATTAGGTTAGATCATCGCAAAGTACAAGGTGAGCTACCACAGATATTCAGACGACACACAGTTTTATTTATCGATAGCGCTTGCTTTCTTAGCAGTTTTTTCTATTGGATGAGAAGTAACTTTCTCAAATCAAATAAGGATAAAACAAAAATCTTAATGATTGGCAAACATGGATATAGTGAGGATATTGGAAATAAGCTTGATCCCTTATTAAGTTGGAAATAAAGAATTTAGGGGTAATCATTGACTCTGACCTAAACTTTAAATCAAACATCACCCAGATTACTACCACTGCTTTCTTTCTTTTAAGGAACATAGCAAAAGCTAGAGAAGATTCTACAAAATTAGTTAATGCTTTTTTTTTTGTCAACTAGATTATTGTGACGCTCTCCTAACAGGATTACATAAGAAAGACATCAATCGGTTGCAATTACTGCAGAATTCAGCAGCCAGAATCTTAACTAGAAAAAAAAAAATTGAGCACATCTCAGCAGTTTTAGCGTCATTGCATTGGTTGCCTGTGTCATTCAGAATTGACTTAAAAATACTACTGATGGTTCATAAAGCCTTAAATAATCTTGCTCTGTCCTATATTTTGGAAAGCCTATCTCCCTACATTCCAAGTCGTAACCTCAGATCCTCAATTGGTGGTCTGCTTTTTATTCCTTTTGCTGTTATGCACCTAAAATCTGGAATACTTTACCTATACAAATTAGCCAAGATAACACTGTGGAACATTTTAAAACTGCTAAAAACTCATTATGGCTTTTTCGTAGCTAAATCGTAATATCAGGGCATAGAATTATTATATTCTTCAGGGATCTTCAATCTGTACTAATATCCAATATTCTCTGTTGTTTTCTCCGGTTCCTCTGTGACACCACCACCTAATCTAGGCGACATGCAGCCCCCTGAGATGATGGAATGAAAGCGGGTGTCTCAGTTGTCCACATGACCAACTCCATCAAATCGCATCATATGAATCATGAAATCTACAAGGTTTGATTTATTTATACTTACGTTAGGTAGAATGTCCAATGAGGGTGGGTGGAATTTTGCCCTTTAACCCTGCAGATTTTATTTTTTTTCTCCAGCCTAACTGGAGTTTTCCGTTGCATGACTACACTCGGGTCCCCAGTTTGGGATCCTGAGTTGGTTCGTCATGTGTTGTATCAGTATGTGCTCCTAACCTCTCGTGTGTCCTGCCAGCCATCTGACTTTACCTTGTTGTGATACTTGTTCTTTAATATTATTGCTTAATTTTAATTGTTGTCTCTTCTTGTAACTTTCTTTTTGTCATCTTGTAAAGCACTTTAGGCTGCATTGCTGCATGAAAATGTGCTATAGAAATACATGTTGTATTTTGTTTTCTTCTCCCTGGCCATTTCACCACAGCACAGACACTAACGTTTACCGTGTATATCAGTTTGAGACTTAAAAAAACTGCCTTCATTCAAATCTGATTTATTTATATTCACGTATTTTATGGATTATTACTTTGTTACTTTTTTTTGGAATTATATTTTTTCTTTTGAAATCTTTGCATAAAAATGTCCCGTATGAATAAACTATACAAAAATTGTTCTTATAAACAATCTCATCTATTTTATTTTCCATTGAGCCTTTGCAAAATAGTTTTGTAACTGCAAAGAAGGAAGCACTTGGTGTGAAAAATCATTTTAATGGTCACTTCTGTGAGTGGTTCAAGAGGAAGAGGACTTTCATTTCCCTTACTTGAATAAACCCACATCGCCTTATGAGTCAGCTCTTATCAGGAGTAGCCTCATTCCAGCCTGTTAATGAGCTGGAGGCTTATGTCAGGTGAGCTAACGTGAGCTGAGACTGGAGCTTCTGGCAAATGTACATTCTATGTTAAAATACGACCTGCACGATTAGCGACTCTTCCTTTGCTTCAGCCATTAATTGTGGCTAAACAGGACTAAGTCTTAGGATTTACAAATTCAAAGCAAGATCTCACCTGACTACAGTTACATTTTAAACAGCTTCACCATCCAAAAGTAGACTTGTTGTTATCTTAAAAAAGAAATCTTACAGCTGTTTCTGAAATCTTATGTGGAAATGTGCATGAGTGTACACTATGATGCACTGGCACCCCATTCTACACTGGTTTCTGTCTCATGCCCAGTCCTACAGGGATAGACTTGTGTCCCCAGTGCCGTGAACTGGATGAATTGGATTAAAACATGGATAGATCAAGGTCAAGGTCTTTTTCATTGTCACATGTACAATGTGTAGTGAAATTCTTAACTTACATAAATGTTCCTTGCAGACACAATAATCAGCATAAAATATTAGGAACAGAAAAAGCTGAAATTTAAATTTAAAATTAGTAACAATCACAGTAAATAACACTAAAAAGAACATTATGTACATTAGAATCACAGAAGATGTAGCACTTAATTCATTCAACAGACAATTTATCACATAGAAAAGTTGAGTAGCCTTATTAACTGCGGGTAGAAACTGTTCTTAAATCTCAGAGTTCGGGTGTTAAAAGTCCTAAAGTGCCAGCTTGATGGAAGAAAGGGACAAAAATGTCCATGCAGGGTGTGAGGTTTCTGAACTCTTTTGGGAACCCCCCCAATGGGATGACATGCCAAAGTTGTGATTGCCACGTCTGTGGAAGGCTGCTTGTCAGTCGCTGAGGCAACTGCAGGTTCGCAGCACAGTAACATAGCATCACAGAAGTAACTACAAGCTGATCGCAGTTGTACTATAAGTGCCTATTGTCAATGGGTGATGCAAGGAACATTATAAATGCAGAGTGCAGTATAACTTGGCCACTGACCTGGTGCCGACCCTGCCTGTTTGTTGTGTCTATGTATCAGAGAGTGGTAGATCCCACTACAATAAATAACCGTGATGTTCCTGTTTCAAGTTGAATAAAGCTGGTTTTGCTAAAGTATTGAGACTCAGCCTCATGTTTTGGGGTGCAAGACAGGAACTCACATGTTATAAGAGTTACTGGGGTTCTTTATGATTTGTTTTGCTTTTCCCAAATGTTTGGCAAATATGTCCTGCAGAGATGGTATCCGTAAACCTGATGAAGATCTGTGCTGTGTTAACCGGCCTCTGCAACACATAGTGGTCCCTACCTGAACTGCTGCCATACCAGCACACCATTCAGCCTGTCAGGAAGGACTCTACAAGACATTTATAAAAGCTGATGAGGGCTGCTGGAGACATTTAGGTCTTCCTCTGATGTCTGAGAAAGTAGTCACTGAGGGGCCTTTTGATGACTGCTATGGTGTATTCTGTCCACCAAAGATCATTGGTGATAGTAACCCTCCAGGAATTTAAAACTGTTGACCTTTTCCACAGCTTCACCCTAAATGTTAATGGGATTGTGATTTACCTGCTGCCTCCTGAAATCAATAATCATCTCCTTAGTCTTGCTGATGTTCAGAGGGAGGTTATTGTCCTGACACCATTGTAAAAGGATCTTAGAGTTAATGACTATGACAGTTTCATCTGATCATTTCATCCTAAACACGTTTTATTGTGTTAACAGCTAACATGATAAGTACCAACTAACCTATTGGGTTATTTTCTTAAGGGGAAACAGGAAGAAATGTCAAAACCAGCTATATATCTGTCTCATTGTCCATGTTGTACCCTATATTGAACCCTTGATAATTTTAATGGCATGCTCTTTTGCTGACCGGTGCTTTCTTTCCTTTCAAACCTTTACTTCAACTAGTTTACCAGCAATAGAAAGCTTCACAGGAGTGTCCTCTGTGTCCATAAAGGACTCCCCAAAATTAATTTTTTATATGTTACTTACCCCATGTAGTAGTAATAACAACAACAACATTTATTTATATAGCACATTTTCATACAAAAATTATGAAATTATCCATTAATTTGCTCAAAGCGTGCAAAACACATTCATTCTTTTATAAAACTAGGGGGCTCTGCCCCCTGCTTGCTTCGCTTGCCAACCCCCATGCGGGCCCTACGAGCTAGTCATTTCCCAGATCTGCCGCTTACGACGAATCGTGCTTTGCTTTTACATAAACAAGAATATCAACTCTGTCTTTGATATCTCCATCTTTCGAAACTATTATCGCTGACAATTCGTCACATGTTGGTTTATTATATATGTGAGCGTGATCTTTCAGATTCATATAGAAATCCAAGAAACTTTCTTTGTTCACGTTTTTCAGATAAATTTCATGTAAAGTGCAATACTTTTGGAAGTATGGATTTTTATCCATTATTGACTGTAGAATTTCTAATACATCTGATTGTTTAACTCTTTCGATTTTATGTTGCGTCGCATCTCTGTGAGCATAAATATAAACCTGACCGAATTATGGTTTCTTTGAAATTAAACTTGTAGTAGCTTTAATTGTTGTGAGACCATAGATTATCATAGCGTATGGTCCTGAATCGTGTAAATCTACATTTTGAGCATTGAATGATGTGAACATGAACAGATTATTGTAGATGCAGATATTTTGCCTGTGTTGTTTGTAGATTTCACTTTCACCAAATCTTTTATTTCTCACATATACGCCTCTTCATTGGGAAGAAACACTACTTTTCCCTGATGGCAACATGAAATAAACGATCTACAAGTCTCTGACTTAAACTTTAAAGCCAAACAATATCTACATACTTTTGTCATATCACCTATGTCCATATATTCAATCTCTTTTCGCTGTTCTGTTATTTCATCGAGTAATAATTTCCATTTGTTAGCACTAATGCGATCTTTCCTATCATTTTTTTGAGACTTTCCAATTTTAGTACTTTCATAATCTCTAACCTACTCTGCATGTGTATCGCGCCAACGATGTTCTACTTCTACTCTTTGTCTTTTATTTCTGTCCCCACTTGGGGAGCTGAGAGCACAGGAACTGTGTCTGACAATAGCATTCACACAAATGAGAGGTGAGTGGACCATGGATGTGGTTAAATCTCCTGGAACAAAGTCTCATCTCGTGGGACTTGAAATTATCTCTCTGAAAAAGTCTCGTCTCATCCCAGGATTGTTTTATATAATAGAGAGATATTGTTAAACATGGTGACCACCAAGGGCCACCTCAGTGACCCGTCACCAAACACAACTCACCCAAAAACAGATTCCAGTTCAATTAAATGATGATTAATTATTTACAGTACCTTTTCTGCCCAACAATGGACCAGATACCAGTCCAACAGATTCCGTCCGCTTCCTGTCGTCCTTCACAAGCATCCAGTCCCTCCTGACTCTGATTTGGTTCTATGAGGCAGAGTGGCTTCTTTTACGTGGAACCCATTAGTACTTCCAGTGCCATGGTATTGCACACAGAAAGTACTTCTGGGCCACATGGAAGCAGCATGAAGCAGGAAGGTTCTACTCCTGTTCGACCCCTGGCTGAACTCATGAATCTGCCCTTCCTTATTACAATTGTCAGGCAACCCTGTGGATATCCAAGTTGGGTGCCAGCCAAAGGAATACCGTAACCTCCCATGCTAGGGTATGAACTGTTCACACTTTTCAACCTCCCCAAGTCCTTCAAAAATTTGTTTATCCAGTCGGGTGGCACCTCCATTCCTGTGGTCCTTTCATTATCACCTCCTGGCCTTGTAAGTATTTCTCCTCAATCCCATTAAGAATTCCAGTTTCTCCACTCTGGCACTCACAACACAAAGTCAGCACACATCATAAATAAGAAATGCATTCCCGTAATACTACATTTTTGAATTGAAGATCTCCCTCTCAATCATTGGTCAAGAGTCCTGTCTTTAATTCAGTGGTGCAGTGCTGTATTGTGCTGGGATACATTTTGGAGTGCCATTAGCATGTGAAGGAAATGGCAAGTTTGGTAAATATCTCTAAATGTGCATCGTTGTCTTGTGTAAGAAATACAGTGGGCATTTTAGCTGATTTTGAAAATCAGAATTGTACAATGCCCCTTCAGGCTCAAAACATTTTGATTACCCCTCGCACTTCAGTCAAATGATATGAATTACATTCATTTTTCAAACATAAAGAGGAGATGAAGCGTTTTGGTCACAGCACCTTAATAGTTTCTTAGGGAGAAAGTACAGTGTTAGGCTGGCTCTCAGCTCATAATGTCTGGATGAGCGGGCATACAGAAGTAAATGTCTATGAGTGCCCTTTGACACTAACACACTGGCATCCCTTTTACAGCAGTTTTCTGTAGAATGAACTGATCAAAGTCTGATTCTATTATCAGATATGGCAGCCCCTCACAGACTCCATTGTTGAATGCCCAGGAGGGGGTGGGCAGCCAGTTGGCGGAGGTCTTCAGTACTGTTGACTGCGTCTGACTTTGTCTGTTATAACTGACCGAGGACACCCAGAGGTTTATCTTCTTCCGGGAGCTGACTGGAGTTTGTGTTTTCTTCTCCTCCATTATCAACTGGTCAAACAGATACTGTTGGGGTCCATTTATGTTAATCCATATAAAACCACTTTAATTTTGCAGTCTCTAAACAAATCTGTGTCTTTATGCGTACTCTTTACATAATTATTAATTTGTAAATTTTGTTTTTGAATCTACTGTACTTATAAACTTGTCACAGCACTCTGCACCTGAGCTCACTTTAAAGAGTGCCATAAAAAATCAGAGGATCGGGTTAAATGGAACAGTCTCCTTAATGGCATGTGTGAACAGGGTTAACAGTTGTCAAGTACAATTACATAATGGTTATAAGATTTTATTATTTGACAGCATTGCTCATAGTCATTTCTGTCACTTAACAGACTATCAGAAACTGGAAAAAGTATAACATACCCAAATGTAGAGTTTTTCACCATGAGAGCATCTATGGTTTAGGAAATAACTATAAAGAAGTGTGTATAACGATTGAGAGACATGGTGGTCAAGCACTGTGACTGTTGTCTCGTGGCTCATTGGTCCTAGATTTAATTGGCAGCGCTGTCACATTCTCTAACAGCTCATGCTTGTTATCTGCAGGCACCCTAATTCTCTCCAAGAGACACGGGTCATTGGCAAATCCAAACTAGCTTGGTATAGGTGGGTGCTTGGTGGAGGCATGTGATGGACTGGTATGTCATCCAGAGTGTTCAAAGATGATGGGATAACATATGTATCCCAATCGCTCTGCTTTAGATTTTTTTCTGATATGACATGAATTGACAGCACTTGACAAAGCACGGAGTTTCACCATGTGTGTATGTGTGAGTTTCTATTAGTATTACATACTCCTTTTACGGACCCATGATGTGAGCCTTGAAGTACTTTGTGACTTTATATGAACGCAGTGTGTGTGTGTGGGTGCATGAGTGTACTCAGTGGTGGACTTGTTTCAGGTCATTTCCTGCCTGGCAGCCCCCGCTGACCTACAAGTACTTGTAATGAAAAAATGAGGATCCGAAAAGGATGGATGAATAAATACATATTAAATTAAGCATGTATCTGCTACAGTTCTGTGTGAAAAGTATCTGGTTATCTCAAAAGCTTGTAAATACCAGTTTTAAAATGGAAAAAAACATGACAAGTCACATGGTAAATCATGAACATTCTACTGGAATTACACATACAGGATGTGATTACAGAGAAGAATCCTATTCCTGCAATACAAGACTTGCTAGACCTGAATTGGACGTCACTGTGCACATTTAAAAATGTTGTGAAATCTGAATACTATGCAATTTTACCTGTTGTGCTTATGCATAGTGTGGAACAACTTGTGAAACATGACCAGCATTTCACAATATCTCTATATATAACAGTACATTCATCCACACCAATGATTTCAGAGAGTCAGGTGAGCAAACGAAATAGTGGACTGCAGGATTGGCGGTCAGGATTTAGCCCTGTGTGGCAAGTGTGCAAACAGCTCTCACGGGGTAGGGTCATACTTACTGAGCACCCAGGGAAGCAGGAGCGACCAGAGTGCTCAGGGGTTCGTCATGAAAATGCCTGCAGGTGACGGCAGTGGGATGATAGAGCCAGTCTTAGGACATTACAGAGGTTACCGGCTGAGGTGGTTGAGGCACAAGCCAGTTTATAATGGCCGACCGGGCCTGATGGCGTCACAGCATCCAGCTGAGCACACAAGACTAGTGAGCTGGGGCTGAGAACAGAAGAGAGGCACCAAGGCTCGTAAAAGAGCGACAACTCCAGATTTTATCTCTTTGATTTGAGCCTGTTTTTTTGGATTATTTATTAACTGCCTTTAACTAACAGGGATAAGGCGTGTCTTTTTTTTTAATAAATTATTTGTTTACTTATTGAGACTTTGCACTACACTTGGTTTGGAACACTTTGTTGAGAAATAAAAAAAGCACTTCTGCCCTTACTGCATTTGTGTCCTCATTGCCCAGTCCATCTCAGTTTCGTGACTTTTCATGTGGTTCAAAGAGAAGATGATGGCTGTAGGCCACTCTGGTATCAGCAATAAAAAAGAACTGTTCTCAAAGAAAACAAAAACAGTGATTTAACATGGTCCATGTTGTGGCACGCGGCTGGGGGTCATACCCAGCCGGGACACCCAGGAGGACCGGAGGAGGGCTTGCGCCTCTTCCAGACCATGTGGTGGTGACCACCCTGGTTGCTATGGGGACCACGGGTACAGAGCTTTGAAGCTCGACCCTGTAGGGGCCCGTGGTGACTTCCAGGGGGCGCCCCAATGCCTTTGGAGCCCTGGACCTCAGCACTTCCGCCACACCCGGAAGTGCTGGGGGGAAGAGAAGCGGGGACACCCGGAGTGCTTCCGTGTGCACAGCCGGCACTTCCGCCACACTGGGGAGTGTCAGTGGAAGATTGCTGGGGAGCCCCTGGAGTACGTCCAGGTGATGATAAAAGGGGCTGCCTCCCTCCATTCGGGAGCTAGAGTCGGATGAGGAGAAGGACAGAGCTCAGGTGGAGAGGGAAAGAGGTGGCCTGAAGAGAAGAGAAAGGCATTCCTGTTGGCCAGGACTTTGGGGGAGTATTTGGGGTGTCGTGGTGCACTTATTGACTTGTAAATAATAATAATAATAATTCATTACATTTATATAGCGCTTTTCTCAATACTCAAAGCGCTATCCACACAGGGAGGATGCGGGAAGCGAACCTACAATCTTCCACAGTCTCCTCACTGCAAAGCAGCAGCACTACCACAATAATAGAAATATGTATAATAAACGTGTTGTGGGTGACGTCAACGTGTCCGCCCGTCTGTGTCCAAGCCAGCTTCCACAATATACACGGAGAAGAAACCTGCAGTTCAGTTCCTACTGTAGGATGGAGTGAGGAAAACAAAAACAGTCCACCGGCAAAAACAGCTTCATGGCTGGCTATCCTGAAGAAACTCAATTACAAGTTCGACTCACCAAACGGGAGCACCCAGAGAACACCAGCCCCTGGCCTCTTCTTGGCGATTCGTCACAGTGATTCAACTTTGGGGTGGCCACCCCCAAACAGCAGACGTCTCTGGGTGAAGTCAGATCCTGACGATTCTTAAAGCACAGATAGTCGCCTCCTTGCCTTCTGCCTTTTCCTTCTTTTTTTTTTTCCTCCACTCATCGATCTGCCATTCCCCTTAAAAAGAAAGATGACACTTTGGGTCTCTTTTGGTTTTCTCTGAGAAGAGTTCTTTTTTATTTCTCTTTATGTCTGTGTCAAACTGGGGGGTTAAGATTTGGCCACTGGGGCGGCCGTCTGGGGAAAAGGGGTTCACAAATGAGCATTCAGGCACTGGGCAAGTAAATGTAATCAGTGGATCTCAATATATTTACCAGTCCCACTTTCTTCTGATTTTTTGCCAGTTATTTAAGAGCACACATAGGGGACAAGAGGGGCTGAGGACCGAATATGTTAATGCTATTTTATCCTTCAAATATCGTCCACTTCCCTCTCGGGTGGTGAAGTGTAGGAATCGTGTTCCCGTATCGGGCGATTGCTACAGCGTGCCCACTCATAGTCCAGCATTATGACCAGCGACTGACCCAGACTTGCACCTGCTGCTTCTTGGATAGACTTTGGCTTCCCCCATGGATAGCACATAAGTAGCTAATGGCATTTCAGATGCCAGGGTATAACATTCAGCAGACTTGGCACAGCTGGAAATACTAAATATGTCACTTTGAATTCAATCTTTCTTTCTTAGGCAGTGGTTTCACATAAGTATATGCTTATTGTTATTAGGTTCAGCATTTTCTGGATTGTGGGGACATCATTCTAAAAGATGTAACACTTTGTTTAGTGTTAGTGATTTGTGTGAAATTGAATTTGCAGTGAAACTCAATGTTTTATTTTGCAGAAAAAAATTCAAGAAACAAATAACATTTCACTTCCACCAAAATTCACGTAATTGGCAAAAAGAAGAAATACACATAGTTCCTGTTGGGAAGTGTAATACATTATTTTTGCATGCATCTGTCTGTCATTTAGAATGTAAAATAAAAATCTTTAGTAAAAACAAAATAAGTCACCTGATTCATTTCCAGTTTCATGCAGACATCTGTTTTGGAGCCGTCAGACGTATGTAGTCTTAAATAAGTTTACTGCAAATCAGCAATGTTAAGAGTGGATGTTTTCCTGCGCAGCTTTTGATTCATCAGTCTGTGTGATGCATAAGTTACGTTCTTCGAAATCGAGATGAAATGGCTTCTGACGTGTCTCAGTACCTGACGCCGCTTCCTCTCACTCCTTCAGACAGATCTTTATTCATGTTTAAATCACACATGGGGTTCCAGGACATGTGACATTACAACACATGTGATTGGCTAGCTATCCTGGTCATGGATGGCTCTGCCCAAAAGCTTTGATCCTACACTATGTGTATCTGTACAATCTCTTACTGTGTTTGATTTCTTTTAGCACTGAGTCATAAATTGACTATTTTACAATAAAAGCATCATAATTCTTTGGTTAACTAAACAGAAAAAAATGTACACATATATTTGGGTCATAAAGTATCAGTCACAAGAGGGATGCTTTCAATGTAAGTTGCCTCTAGACATTAAATTGCCTAAGGGTCTTTGTACATAAGTTCCCTTATATGTCATTAAGATTTGTTTAAGCAAAATTAATAATATAAACAGTATTAAAAAATAACAATGATTTTTTTCTCCAGGACAGCACAATCATCCTGGTGCCAAAGCAGTCGGCCATAAGCTGTCTCAATGGTTACAGACAAGTGAGTCTTATTTGGAGACCTTTACCTTTTGCATCGTCTTTTAATTAATTGTGATTGTACTATTGAATAATGCTATTTTATTTTTAATTTTATTAGTTAACATTTTTTTTCTATTAGTTTTTGTTTGGAAATCTTCTCAATGGAATATGAAATAACATTGCCAAATCCTAAAATTAAAAAAATGACAAATTTGAATTTACAGTGGATATTACAATAATAAATTATTATAATAAAGTTACAGAATGTATTACACTATAACTACCCACAACAAGGCAGCCCTGTCATTATACTGTATAACAGTGTGACAGTACTAATGACTTTACAGTCTCTGTCGGCCTCTTCCTTACTTCATCTGCAGTGGTTAAGTTTACTACAACCTTCCACTGAAAAAGGCAGCAAGAGTAAACAGACCAATGGAGGTCTGATGCACATTTACACTTTATTGCATGGGTCCTTATGTTCAGTCCTGGAGGGGCACAGTCGGAGCACATTTTTGTTCCAACCCAATTTCTTAATTAGAAGCGAATTATTGCTAAACCCGCAGCTTGTCTTATATAGTGTGCCTCTCATTCTCCCATGTCAAGTCATTCTTATAACTGTAGAGTTGTTTTCTTTTCTTGCTGTATAACCAATAAGCATTTCACTGAATATTGCTCTTTACGTATAATTTGTTTGATCTGAAATCATTTGTGAACTGGACGTAGTTTCTTCCTAATTTCTTTCCATACATTTCATTAAAACAGATACTTTATGATCAGATGCAAATGGGATTGGGTTAACTGGTCAGCTGCCAGCACCTTTGCCATTTGCACCTCATTGCTAATTGGCAGTGCACCCCACAGTGGCTGCTGTTTCATTGAAATAATTGACTTTGTATACGAGAGGAGATGAAGCAGAATTTAGATAAGTGTTAGTAGTGGCAAGTGATCTGGTGTGCTGTGGATACTGATAAACAGCTGCAGGTTCCATATATAATTTTCAGTTTTCCTATTTATTTATTTATTTATTTATTTATTTATTGTGTTTTACCTTTAGAAGTAAATCCAAAAAAGTCCAAAGTTTTGCTTAAACCTGAATTTAAAAGATATCAAAGTTTTAGTGTCATGTAAAAAAACAATACAGTAGTAACTGTCTTTGACTGGTGGAAAAAAAAAACACACGGTCACACATCACCTGATCTTCTGATGATGAAGATCATATGACTGCAAACTAAATAATTTACTTTGAAACAGTGCCACCCAATGGGAGGATTAGGAATTACCTGTGCAGCTTATTATTGATCTTCTGATGCAGCGTTTCTCACACGTGTGCCGAAAGAAGTGGCAATAGACCTTCGCGAATATGTTTTAAAAATGGGAGGAAACAGTTTGTACATAGCTTTTTCACAAAAAATACCAGAGAGAAAATTATGTCACTTTCGAATAACAATTTAAATTGAAAGTGAATGATTATAGTGTTTTTTTTTTTTTTTTTTAAATCAAAATTAAAGGGTTAGGGTCTGCTAATTTTTAGCAGAGCTGGCAACTTCAGATTTCGGCTAGTGACTGTAAATTCTGGGCATAATGTAGAGTGTTCTTTCTTTCTTTCTTTCTTTCTGCGAGTGATTCCTCACAGTGAATATATGAACTTACAATTCATTGTATTGTTTTTGTACCCTGTAGAATCACTGCAGGATTTACATGTAAGTTACACAAGCTATAGCTTAGGGCCTCCACCTTCTTGGGGGCCCCCAAAACAAATTGTCCGAGTGAGCAATTGTCATATATACTTAAATATACTACAGCATTATTTGTCCCAATCAGGCCCGGCCTTAGGCATAGGCGAAGTAGGCGACCGCCTAGGGCCCCGGCGTCCGAAGGGCCCCAGATCGACTCCTTGGTCTAATTTTCACGCATTTCACAGAGCTTCCAGGGGGGCTCCGCCCCCCTCAGGGGGCCCCTGGACCCCCCTTTCGCCTAGGGCCCCATAATACCTAAGACCGGGCCTGTGTAGAATCTATGAACACTGTGAATTTACTTCAAAAATAACAGCAACAAAATTTAAAATGTGCAAAAATTCACTGATGACACTGCTATCGTGGGCTGCATCAGGAGTGGGCAGGAGGAGGAGTATAGGGACCTAATCAATGACTTTGTTAAATGGTGCGACTCAAACCACCTACACCTGAACACCAGCAAAACCAAAGAGCTGGTGGTGGATTTTAGGAGGCCCAGACCCCTCATAGACCCAGTGATCATCAAAGGTGACTGTGTGCAGAGGGTGCAGACCTATAAATATCTGGGAGTGCAGCTGGATGATAAATTAGACTGGACTGCCAATACTGATGCTCTGTACAAGAGAGGACAGAGCCGACTATACTTCCTTAGAAGGCTGGTGTCCTTCAACATCTGCAATAAGATGCTGCTGATCGAGCAAAGAGGAGGTCAAAAGAACACTGTATTTGATTCCCATTATATCACTGTTTAAGAGGGGGTTTGGAGGAGCAGCCACGTCTCCTTGGGGTGCGTTCAGACTCCTTGTTTTCACAATTGCGTATAGAGTTTGTGGGGGGTTGGTTGGCAAGCAAAACAAGCAGGGGGCAAATAATAAAAAATAATGAATTACATTTTCACAATGCTTTTCTTGCTAATCTAACTGCTTTGCATAGACAAAGGGGTACCATTTCAACCACCACAAATGTGTAACACCCTTCTGGATGGTGTGATGGCAGCCATTATTGCACCAGTATGCTCACCACACTTTAGCTATTAGGCAGTGAAGGGATGAGAGAGATAACTAATTAGAGACAGGGATGACTAGGCCATGGTAGGCAATTTAACCAGGTCATCAGGATAAACCCAACTCTTTTTGAAAGATGCCCAGGGATCTTTAATGACCAGAGAGAGTCAGGCCCTCATACAGCACATTGTCCCCATCACTGCATTGGGGCTTTGGGATCCACACACAGCCCACAGAGTTAAGCGCCCCCTGCTGGATCACCAACACCTTTTCCAGTAACAACCCAAGCTTTTCCAAGATGTTCTCCCAACCATTTACTGACTGAGCCCAAATATTCGTAGTTTCAAGTGGATGACCTGTTTTGAAGCACAGGTGGTATGGCTACTGACAACGACACATGAGGACCTGTGTGAAGGACACAGGATCAGACAGGAGGCAGTGCCAGCCACTGCACCACCACTTCACTGCAATTTCTCCAAATCGTGAATAGCTACTGAGAAAGTGTTCAAACGAATTAGGGTCAATGAATAGCAACACACCGGAAAGCAAAGCACATAAAGCACAGAGCAGAAGAAGTCGATGTCTGCAGCAAAATATTCTGTGAGTTTCCTACAAACTGTAAACAGTTTGCGTGTCAAGAATATTTGCAAAGAGTTCCCTGTCACAAAAATTGAATGATTGGCAGATCCACCTAATACACTTATGCATTTCCTTATAGCCTGCATGTCTGTGATGGGATAAAAGAAAACAAGTTTTATTTATGTAATAAACTGATAATGTTAAATTTCATGGAAACAGAACATAACCAATTGTAAATCCTTCTTGCTCAGGCCTGATGCTAGAGTGGAACTTAGTTAATTATTAGGTGCTATTATCACGTCAAGCTTTAGCTTAACAAATTTTAATATGATAAGGGGCACTTTCAGCTGATACCAGTAAGGCTACATGGTTACTGGCTAGGATGATTTTACTAACATTTGCATCGGCTAGCAAATAACAGCACACATTTGTTTGTCTTCATAAGCTCATTAGGTAAAGTCAGGGTGACCTTTTCTGAAGGTTTCCTAGGTTTGCTTGTTCTCTGCCAGAAGTTTAAATCACACTAAACTTTAAAATCCCCAGTAACCTTCACCTGCTTTACAACCATCCATGTGAACATAGTGAGTAATCAGCCTTTCAGACTTCAGGAGATAGATGGTGTGCCTGGAGGATACCCAAGCAAACACTGGCAAAAGATGCCAAACCTTAACAGAAGGGAATTCATGCTAGAACTGAACCTCAGCTATTTCAGTTTATTGTCACATGGGACACGCTGTTTGGCATTAGTTCAACTCTCATTACCAGAAAAACAGCTCCTGATACTCCAGACAGGTTAAAGACATGGTGTTGATGAGCTTAGCGCTGTATGTTCAGGTCATCAATGTAAATTCAGCTATTTCTGAAATTTTGAGACTATAATAATGACGCCACCAGAACACTTTCCTCTGGAAATTTATCTTGAGGATGCTTGAACCTGAAAGCGTGTGTGAAGCTAAGACATGCACTGACTTCAAAATCCTTAACAGTAACCCGGTTGAAGGTTCACATGGCCACATAATCGGGTTATTCATGGAGAAATCTACCTCTGGTAATCAAATTTCTCAAAAACCAATAACCTGATTTCTCTAACCAGAATAAGAGTCTACAGGGCAGTTTAGACATCAGAGTTATGTGAATAATCGAGTTATTGAAGCGCATGTTAACATGCTGATTTAGTCTGAATGGGCCCGACATCAGTAATGGAGACAGCTGAAGTAGCAGGGGTCTTAAATTTTGATGCTTCAGGCAATGGCAGCAACCATTCATAGGCATCTGCTGTAACAAAACTGTCAAGTTGAGGAACAAATTCTCAGGAGTTCACTAAGAAGTATCGGCAGACTATAATGCCTGAAAGAGTTTAGTGTGAAATCACTTTTGGAGAACTTTGAAGAGGTGCTGGCAAATGAGAGCAAGAGATAGAGAAAGCAAGAAAGTCCTGTTTAATATTTTGAGCTTGGCAACTGGGTGACAACTTACTCATTTTTACTAACAATTATTTTAATTGTTATGTTAATAACACCATCTCTTTACCATTTTGTGTCCTTGTATTTTCTTCAGCCAGAGTATGTTGTGTGTTCATTTTGTGAGTGCCACCATTTTGGAGTTTCGGGTGTTGTGCATTGTTAGATACATGACATCATGATGATCACACTATTAAAGAAGGCCCATCATCAAGGACTTGCATCGGCATGTAACAATTTTCATTTCATGCTTAAATTCAATTCCTCAGAGAGAAAATACATTATTTTTTAAAAATGTTATCGATATCTAGAAGGGGTGGCCAACTCTGATCCTGGAGAGCCAAAGTGGCTGCAGGTTTTCATTCTAACCATTTTCTTAATTAGTGACCGTTTTTTGCTGCTAATCAAATTCATTTAATTGATTTGCTATTCAAGACTCAGACCCTTTAAATCAGGAGTGAGCAACATTGGTCCTGCAGTGAAGGAAGGTTTTTGTTCCAACTCAATTGCTTCATGAGAAGTCGTTTTTTGCTGCTTCATTTTAGTTGTCTTGTTTGTTAAGATTTTGAACCCATAATTTCTTATTTTAGTCTTAAATAGAAGCATTCACTCTTTTTAATTGCTCCTTATTAGCAATGAGATGCAAATGACAAAGGAACCAACAGTTCTCCACCTAACTTGTTTCCATTCATACCTATCTGTGTTCATCATGCACTATCTGGTTTAATAAAATACTCAAAAGAACACTGAAGAGGAACTGAAGAACTGAAAATTACTCATCAGTTTTAGGATTCTGATCATTTGGATGACATCATTAGAAAAGAATAACAAATACGATTTAAGAATGAGCTGACATTGCAAAGTTAAAACACTAACAAGCCACGAAATTAAATAAGACCTGGTATTGGCAAGGATTGTTTCCTAATTAAGCAACTGCAGCCACTTTGGCCTTCCAGGACTGACGGTGATCACCTTTGCTCTGTGAAATTTTTCTCACTCTCCTTGTCTGGGTTAGCTTTCATCAAGTGCTCCAGTTTTCTCCCATGTCCCTAAAACTGGATGGATGGATTATCTACATAAAACACTGAAAAAAATATAAATATCTGCATTCCCAACTAAGAAAATAAAATAAGATGATAAAGGAACCAGGATATTTGATGCTTTCACAGCCTTTATTCAAAGAGTTTAGACTGGCCTATATGATAAAAACTTAGTTTTATTTAAGAGATAGTTTAATACAGTGGTTCCCAAACTCAGCCCTGACGATCCACTGTGGCTGCAGGTTTTTATTCCAGCCAAATTCACAATTAGTCATAATAACTGATCTCATTTATTTAGATGGTCTTTTTTCCCTTCTTTTATTCCGCCTTTAGAAAAGCGCAGCAGTATCATTTTTATGTTAATTAGACAATTAGAAATATTTCTACTTTTGCTTTAAACCTGGAGTGTCGAACTCCAGTCCTGGAGGGCCGGAGTGGCTGCAGGTTTTCATTCTAACCATCTTCTTAATTAGTGACCTGTTTTTTTCTGCTAAGTAATTTGTTTTGCCTTAGTTTTAATTAACTTGACTCGGGTCCCTTTGTTGTTTCTTTTTCCTTAATTAGCAACCAAACAATAATGAGACACAAAATAATCCGCCACATGACCACCTCACCTGTGCCCATCACACAATATCTGAAAATAAAGAAAGGTAAAGTTCTCGGTAAGGTTGGGCTCTCATGTCACCAAAACATTTTGATGGTGTTCTTTTTAAAAAAACAGAAACTCAATGGTTCTGGAAATGTCTGCTGTGGCAGAAGGAGAGCAGCAACAAGCTGTGGAATTAAATAGCGGGTTTAATTGCCAGCAATAATTGGCTATAATTAAGGAACTGGTGGGAGTGAAATTGGCTGGAGTTTGAAGCCCCAGTTTAGCTGGTCGTCTGTTGGCTCGTTTCACGTCTCATTTCTGTTTGGCTGCCATTTAATGAAGAAAAGAATCAATTCAGAGGACGGACTCCTTAAAAACAGGGCTAGTAAAATGAAGGGAAAAGAAGTTAATTAGCATTGAAACCTGGTCACTGATTAGGAAAAGGGTTAGAATGAAAACCTGTAGCCACTGCGGTCCCTGCAGGCCTGGGGCCTCATGCATAACGCCATGCGTAGAACTCACACTATAACATGGCGTAAGCACAAAAGCAGAAAAATCCAGATGCAGGAATCTGTACGTATGCAAACTTCCACGTTCTTCCGCTACATAAATCCCGATCAGCGTGAAAAGTAACGCACGTGCACGCGCCTTCTGTCCCGCCCCAACTCCTCCCAGAATTACGCCTCTTTGAATATGCAAATCAATATAAATAGCCCTTAAGCTCAGCCTTCTGTGAAAAGACAATGGGAAAAGCACGGGGGAAAATATAAGAATTTCAGCAAATACCAAATGGAGGTAAAGGAAAAACGTACTATTTGTTGGTTTAAACAGTGGTATAATCAACAAAATGAAGTTGATCAAGTGACAGAGTGTTGGAGAAACTCAAAAGCTCAAATTCACAAAGCCTCACAGTGCCCAAAATAAAAAAGAAAAGGCAAGTCGTAGCCCACCGTCTGAGTGTCATATGAAAGCTTATTAGGGTACAGACAAAAAAAATAGGCACACAGTGGGAAAAAAGCACGAAATGTCAACTTTAATCTCGAAATTTCCACTTTAATCATGTAGTTTATTTTGCCATTAAAGTAGAACATCATAAACTTCATCTTAAAATCGTTTAATTTAATAGTTTCTCAAATTCCATTGTAACTAAAGTAGCACATTAAATGCTTTGTTATGTATTTGATCTTCTATGTGTGTGAATCACTACCTGCTTCTTAAATGGGCTATCTCTTTCTCCGACAGGACACAGAATCCATTACATTCATGATATTACAGCTCTCTGAATAATTAAAATACTGAGATGTATACATGATATCTTTTTCATGATGATAGGAGTTAAAGCATGTTATTAAACATGGGAACATGGTGGTGCAGTGCTTGTTCATGTCTCACGCAAGAGGCTTGCTGCGCCATGCGCGACCTTCGATGAAATAATTTATTGCAGCAGTACTGTCTCTTTCAAACGTACAAACCTCCAATTCCTGTCCTTACTTTTCTTTCTCCAAATACCCAACTGCCACACAATCAGCTCTGTAATAGACGTGAAGCCATCTGTAAGCTTAGAATGCCGATTCTTCAAAACTTTTAAGGAACATTGAAATATCTTCGTAATACATGTTTAATTATTCTATCCGTCTATCCTTCCAGTGTCGCGTCAGCACGAGCAAGAATACAATGCAGGAACAATCCATGAACTAGCTAGCACTGCAGTACCGTGTCCTCACATATTTAATTATTAACAATACAGATTATTTAAATGAAGTTAAAGTTTTACCTGTATAATATAATCAACATATTTTGCTACATTTCATCTTAAAAATGATATCGTCATCATATGTAAATATGCACTTTATAAAGTGGCGCAGGTTGTGCAATATTATAACTGTAGTGCAAGTTTACAGTGAGGTAATTGTACTTATAAGTCCAAACAGTTCTACAAGGAGCACTTGATGGACTGATTTAGTGCGTTTATAGTTCTTGGGATAAAACTTTTTCTAAACCGCGAAGTTCGTACAGGAAAGTCTCTGAAACGTTTTGCTGTGGCTCAGGCAGTGTCTGCTTCATGCTGTATACTGATAATTCTCTTTCCGATCAGCTGCTACTGTGATTCCCCACTCAGATACAGTGATATAAATACTCCGAGTGGTGCAGCGAGAGTAATATGGAAAAGATGATCTGCTGTGGCAACCCTTAACGGGAGCAGCTGAAAGAAGAAGAAGATGCATTGAGAGTAACAACACTAAAGCAGTTATGGCATTTGGAATACTATGGCTATTCCCTGGACCATTATATTGCTGCAGGTTAATTACAATCAGATGCATTACACTAATAAACAATATGCAGTTAGTTTCAGTGTATTTATAAAGCCGCGTCAGGAATGTGGGTCTAAGAAAGAAAGGGTGACCACACAGGAACAGTAGCACTGCTTTGACGCTGGGTGCCGCCAGTCTGCAAAACCGAGCGGTGAAATTGCGTATGCCAGAGCATGAGGTACCGTGCAAAAGTGCGTGGCTTTATGCCAAGTTTAGGTTTTATACATCACGATTTGAGCGTGGAAACGTTCGTACGCAACATTTCTGTGCGTACGCACCGTTTATACATGAGGCCCCTGGAGTTCAACACTAGTGTTTTAAACACTTACCTCTCTTTTGATGTTGTCCTATTGTTTTGTTATTTTTTTGTGCAGTTTGCACCCTTCATTGTATCCTAATAATGATAATTAAAAAAAACAGAACTGACAGCCAGGCAAACAACACTGAATGATGAAAGGCTGCAATAACTTTAGCGTCAGACCCATTAATTAGTAGATAATAAATTAAACAAACCTGGAAAAGCAGAATGAAAATCAGGCTGAAAATCATTAAAAAGTAAAAAAACACTATCCCCTTATACGTGCTTAGTACGTTTAAATAAACAATTAGCAAAACTTAGTTTTGTTATTTCTCTAGTGACTCCAAAAAACTGAAACTGGGAAATAACAACTCACTTAATTGGGCTTGGAGTCCAATAAAAAACAGAAGTTGGTTGGAAAAAAAACTTGCAGCCGTAGGGGGTCCCCAGCACCGAGTTTGAGAAGCACTAGTTTATCACATTGACAACATGTAAATTGGTTACTGATGATATTGTAAAATCAGGGTGTTATTTAATAAGCTAATTAAATGCAATTTGTTAATGAGCTAAACTTGCAAAAAAAAAGTATTTTCCCTAAAATTTGAGTTAACTCGTGCACATGGAACAGAAAATTCTCCCAATTTCTAGTTGGTAAAACTCTGCCATTTAATGAGGGCTTATATTGGTTTTAATTTTATGAAACGTCATTACTGACTAAAAGGCTTCTGGGTATTCCAGATAGTTTACATTATTATCTTCCACAGGAATTTATTGTAAAGGAGAGCAATCAGCCAGGTAATTGTGTATACAGTGCAGTATCTGCTTAACCAGCATTACATTCATCAAACAGTATTATCAGCAGATAAGAGCTCTTAAGAAGTAAGGCACAAAGCTATTGCTTTATATTGAGTTAAGACCATTACACACTTGCGTAAAAACCTTAATGCCATGGCAAGGTTGTAGGAAAGGTGGCTACATTTGTAACTGAAATCACAGACTTCCAACATCAGGCATAAAAAAAGAGGAAAGAAAAGTCCTGAAGTGTAAAATCCTCCATGTTGGTAACTGGGGCACAATGTGCTCAAACAGACATGAACAAAGTTTTTAAGAACTTCCTTTGAGAAGAACCTTGGAGAATTTGTGGAGCAGATCCTGTTTGCATGGAGGGGTTACAAACACGAGAAAAGCAACAGAATGCTGCTGAACAGTGGAGAGTAAATCCGTAACCTCTTATTAAGACACTCTGGTAATCCATCATCACTTGTCACAGTGCCCATTTGGTTATGACTAAGATGCGAGTTGCTCGATTCACACTAACATGTCCACTTGTTTGCACTGCCATTTCCTCTATTGGTACTCTCTGGTCAATGTTAGTAACGATCCTGGCTTCTTCATGCTTCTCACTAGTGACTGATGCTGACAGTTGTCCTGAGCATTTTCCATTCTTCCCTCTAAAAAAAAAATCTTCATCTACTCACATATGGTACACTATGGCAAGATAAACATCGTCATTATACTGAGAGCATGAACAAATATGAATTGCAGCTCCTTTAACATCTTTTTCTTATAAAAATCATACAAAACTTCTCTATTCTACTTTGGTGTGAACTGACAGACACACACCCGAGTTCACAGTTTGGTAACTATTTGTACATAGACACTGCTCAACATAGTCAAGGTAAGTGGAACAGTTGGGTGAAGTCTCAATGAGCTCTCTCATATAAATAACTTGAAAACAAGTAAGTTTTAGGCAGTTGGCTATCAGACAAAGAATGGTGTGGAGGAAGACATTATTTATCTTATTATTTATCTTATTGTTGTTTATCATGGCTTCTCCTAACCTAGACAAAGCTGGCAGCACCGAAAGATTTATGTTTTTTGATTTTTCAAGTGCCTTCAAAATCATCCAGCCATCTCTGTTATGAGGTAAGCTTAGAGATATGCAGGTGAGGGAGCCTATGTTGTCCTGGATAACGGACTATCAGTTGGACAGACTGCAATTTGTGAGACTCAAGGAATGTGAGAGCAACACTGGAGCACCACAAAGCACGGGTCTGTTTCCATTTTTCTTCACCTTCTTTTTGTACACCTCTGACTAAAAATGTAACACCAGGTCATGACACCTGCTGCAGGTGATTCAGCAGTTATGGGATGTATTGATAAGGGGGATGAAATAGGTGCGGAAAATATTATCTGCAACTTAACATCAGCAAAACCAAGAAGCTGGTTATAGATGTTCACTACATCAAAAAGCCTCAATGTCCAGTCATTGTTTAGGAAGTGGATGAAGAGTTGGTTTACTCCTACAAGTATTTGGGGGTCCACATCAATGACAGGTTGGACTGGTCTTGGAACACAGAGAAACAATATAAGAAAGGGCAGAGCAGGCACTTTTTCCTTAGGAGACTGTGTTCCTTTAATGTGGGAAGTGACATCTTTCACGTCTTCAACAACACTATGATGGCCAGCGCGATTTTCTAAGCTGTGGTATGCTGGGCTGTTAACATCACTTCAAGAGAGGCCCACCAAATCCAGTTACAGTACACACTCTGGACCCCTGGAGGTAGTAGGGAAGGAGAGAATTAAAACAAACCTGAGAGCCATCATGAACAATGCTGCACATCATCTCTCTGACACACTAAGACTGAGGACTTAAAGCCACCAAAGTATTCAGCTGAAGTGTGTCAAGAAATATGACTGGGGGTCCTTAATACCAACAACAATACATCTGCATAATGCCTCTCTGTGACTGGGACAGCCAAGTCAGTTTTATTTTTCTTTCTTTTTAATTTTCTTTGCTGTAATTCTGGTGTGTGTGTATATATATATATATATATATATATATATATATATATATATATATATATATATATATATATATATATATACTAGCCATCCTCCTTGGTTTTGCCCATGTAGAAGTGAAACAGGGCAGTGACGAGGGCCCTGCCCAGCTCCCCACTCCTGACGTCACGCTTCCTCTTCCCCTTATATCACTGCTGCAAGTGAACTATGATTCTTAGCACGACGGGAAAAGTCGCAGAATCAACAGAAATGTTCAAGCAAATTCTACAAAAAAGCCTGATCTAAATCCATTAAGTAGTTAGAGATAAGCCAAATTTCCACCTGGGGACAAAAAAGTCTATCTATCTATCTATCTATCTATCTATCTATCTATCTATCTATCTATCTATCTATCTATCTATCTATCTATCTATCTATCTATCTATCTATCTATCTATCTATCTATCTATCTATCTATCTTATAGTGCCTTCCATCTATCTATCTATCTATCTATCTATCTATCTATCTATCTATCTATCTATCTATCTATCTATCTATCTATCTATCTATCTATCTATCTATCTATCTATCTATCTATCTATCTATCTATCTATCTATCTATCTATCTATCTTATAGTGCCTTCCATATCTATCTATCTATCTATCTATCTATCTATCTATCTATCTATCTATCTATCTATCTATCTATCTATCTATCTATCTATCTATCTATCTATCTATCTATCTATCTATCCAACACACCCATTTTCAGATAGGTGATATTACATGTCCCTTTAAAAAAGAATACCACAAAGGCACCCTACAGTATTGCAAGAAATAAAACACGTGAAGCTGACAGCAGAGCATAAACTCCCTGTATCCTTGCACATTATATACAAAACAGCCCAGTATGTTTTTAGTAACTTAGCAAAATTCATTATTTGAGAATTTGATGTTTTCTCCATGACAAAGAAGATGTGTTTGTGTCTCTGTTCTTTTTCCTTACAGAGGAAGGTAAGTCTGCAGTGTGCAGCTTTGTTAACTAACTTCACATTAAAGCAATTTCCTAAAGGTATTAGGAGTACTAATTATTGGAGTCAAGAAACTACATTTCAGAGAACTGAGTCCACATTACCTGGAAAAGAAAAAACTAATGGGAGAACTCACAGGGATATTTTGACTCCTGAACTGAAAGATAGAGGAAGCAAATTTGGAGCTAAGTGAATATACTGCTGTGAGTTAAGCACCTCACTTCTCGTGCCTAACCAATAAATCTTGCCTGCATGTCCTCATGATGTGGGAAGAAACCTGACATCAAGCCTATACATTCATGGAGGAAATAAGCAAACTCCACAGTCTACAGTCATATTCTAGCAGATTTGGTGGCAGCAGCAGTAATCACTCTCCCCATGTGGCATTTATTTCTTTTACAATATAGTCAGTTTAATAGTGCTGTATGGTGAGCAAACCTGAATGATGTGTCTTGGTGTAAATACACTAAAACTGAAGTCTTCCCAATGAGTCATTGGGCATGACACCCTTTAGAGCTGAATAAAGCCATTGGGTCAATGGGAAACATGCCTTGCTATTCAAAAGGACTTGCTCTCATGCCCAGCCCATTCTCCATCATTGTAAACTATCCATCCATCCATCCATTTTCCAACCCGCTGAATCCGAACACAGGGTCACGGGGGTCTGCTGGAGCCAATCCCAGCCAACACAGGGCACAAGGCAGGAACCAATCCCGGGCAGGGTGCCAACCTACTGCAGGACACACACAAACACACCAAGCACACACTAGGGCCAATTTAGAATCGCCAATCCACCTAACCTGCATGTCTTTGGACTGTGGGAGGAAACCGGAGCGCCCGGAGGAAACCCACGCAGACACGGGGAGAACATGCAAACTCCACGCAGGGAGGACCTGGGAAGCGAACACAGGTCCCCAGGTCTCCCAACTGCGAGGCAGCAGCGCTACCCACTGCGCCACCGTGCCGCCCCATTGTAAACTATGATACATTTAAGTAATTCCTTGTTTAAACCATCTCTAGTTTCTAATGGACGTGGCACTTGCACATTACACAGGCCATCAAGAATACCACAATGATATGAAAAGGAGAAGATTGAAAAAGGATACCCCCCCACACCCCACTTTAAATAGGCATGGATCACCTTTGAACTCCACACGTATTTCAGTGATGAAATGTAGAGTTGGGACCATGATTCCTCCAGAACCCCACTGGGATCATTAAACCTGAAATAAGAGAGTGGCATAATGATGGGTTGCATAGGGCCATCATGTACTAAAAATGGCCTCACAGTCCAATGTGTTCTACACAATCCAATGTCTTCTAGACATTTTGGTCAGAGACCTTTATCTGAAAACCAGGAAAATGGTACACTCATCACCAACTCAATAATAAACGTATTTTAAGACACATTACATACTTTATTAGCGTGTGTTTGCGAAAAACTCTATATATTCCGTGGAAATCTAACCCCTGGTTACTCCTAGACTTTCATGATATATTGTGCAACACTGACTAGGAGCTTTGGGGATCCCATGGTCGAAAAGTCACCCACTTGCATTAGTCAGTCACATTGCAATGGACACTAAGTACATAATCCAGTGGTGGCGTTTAACTGAACAACTTTAAAATTCATTTAGTGAAGGTTGGTCAATGACAAAAGACTGAAAAAGCTTGTTCTCCACTGATAACACCTTCATATCAATTCAGAGAAACGTACAAAGGTGTTTTTGACGTCGAGAAGCAAGCTGTGAGGTTTCATGCGTGCCTTGACTTTGAGGAGGGGACGAGCTTCTCGTGTATAAAAGCTAATCTCTTTGTCTGATATCACTTTTTTTAGAGCAGCAAAGCAGAAAGGGAAAGGGGGGGTGGGCTGTCATTTAGTATCTCAACTGCAATCACAGGACGGATATTACAGCAAGGTCTTCACAAAACTGGTCATAACACGAAGGAGCTCAAAATGGGGAAAAAGGGGGTGAGTAAAATTTAACTGCACTAATTCATTTAACATTTTTTGCAGGTAAAAGCTAATGTCATATAAGGTGAATCTTTAGAAGTTCTAAACAGGGCAATACTTAAAACACTACAACGGAGCTGGACAACTTAGAGTTATAAACTAAAGAAGAATTAAACTTGCACTCCTACCTTTTTCACGTTGCTGCTGAGACTGCAGATTATTTTTTTATTTTATAAATCTGATAAATACTATTCAAGAGTGGAGGAGGAGTAACCCCAAATCTGTTTTCTTGGAAAATTCTCAGATTGGAGAATTTTCTAAAGCAAGAGACACATTTAATAATTTGTTATTACACCGCATTTGATAATTAAATTATTATAGTAATATTCTAAGAAGTATTTGTTTTTACTTGGATTTCTTTTATTTTCTTTTTATTTTCTCCATACTGTGCACATTTACTCATAGTCATATCCAAAGACATTCAGTAGGTTAAATGATTACTCTAAACTGGCCCAGTATGAGTGAGTTTGGCGGTGCACATAAAAGTGCCCTGCGATTCACTGTCTCCCATCCAGATGCCAGTTTCTGTGTTAGACTCAATGGTGCCCAGAAAAGGATCTGGCCTCCCTGACCAGGGGCTACGCATGGAGGGAGGTGACAAGGAGATCGCCTCAGGCAGCACTTTGGTCATGGTGGCTTTTTCATGCAAAGTATTATTAACAAAATTACAAGGGACGTTCAAAAAGTTTCCACACTTTTAACTCTATTTATTAAGGATTTTAAAAACAAATTACATCACTTTTCTACATAGTCACCTTCATTTGCGAAGCAATTTTCGTACCAACTTTTTAATGCCCAATTACTATTCCTCCCGCCTTCACCTTTTCCAACGAAAATAAGAAAGTGCTGAAACCTTCTTGCCTGAAGAAGGGGCCTGAGTTGCCTCGAAAGCTTGCATATTGTAATCTTTTTAGTTAGCCAATAAAAGGTGTCATTTTGTTTGGCTTTTCTCTACATTCATAATGGCTAACACGGTACAACACCGTAACTAATAAAAAAACGAAAGTTAAGTATGAACTGTATCTGTTACATACATATCAAGTGCTAAATTTATATACCACCCTTAAAATTGTAAGAAATATTTTCATTTTAAAATCTTCAAATTCCAATTTGCACCATTTTGCGGCATTGTGAGTGCCAAATTCATCAAAACGGTACATGTTAATAACTGATAATGACTTTCATATCCTTGATTTTTAACATATCATATTGAGTATATATTGACTGTCATTTTATTAAATTTTGTTAATTTTTAAAATGTTATCAAGGTGTCAGTCACAGTAACAATGTCTGCTAAATGTCTCTTAAATTTACAATGCGTATGTTTAGTTAGAAAGTGCAGGAGCTTTAGCTTGCAGGTCAGAATTTGGGACTGCCAAATTGGTTAGAGAAGTGTGCAAAATATACACTGTGGAAGATCAGTCTTGGCACAGACAGGCAGACACCAATGGTTCAAGCACCACACACGTTTATTTACAATACTATTTACAAAACTCCAAGTCCCACACACAACCCAGTGCACCTGCACCAAACACCCTCAAGTCTGGGCCTCTTAAAGTCCTGCCTTCACCGCCTCCACTCCTCTCCTCTGAGCTTCGTCCTCTTCCACCCGACTCTGGCTAATGACTGGAGGGAGGCGGCCCCTTTTATCTCCACCCGGACGTGCTCCAGGTGCCCCCTGACGAGCTTCCTGCGGCACTTCCTGGTGTGGCAGAAGTGCCGCATGAGCACCCGGAAGTACTCTGGGTGTCCCTGGTAATACTTCCGCCAGCACCACCGGGTGTGGCGGAAGTGCTGACGTCCAGGGCTTCACAGTCTTCCAGGTGCCCCCTGGCGGTGACCACGGGCCCCTAAAGGGTTGAGCTTCCAAGCTCAGTTCTCGTGGCCCCCATACAAACCAGGGCAGCTGCCCTCTGGTTGTTCGGGGGAGGTATAGTCCCTCTCCCGGCCTTCTCGGCGTCCACCTAGCTGCCCGCCACAATACATACATTCTACATTTAATGTACATTTAATTTAATATATACAGTACATACATTATACATTTGTATTGTTTTTAATGCCTATTTTGAGGGTTTTTTTTTTTTAATTCTAAGATTTTGTTCATATTTTTTTTCCAAAATAGTCCCTCTCCTGGCCTTCTTGGCGTCCTGGCTGGGCACAGCTCCCAGCCGCCTGCCACAATACATACATTATACATTTAATGTACATTTAATTTAATATATACAGTACATACAGTACATTATACATTTGTATTGTTTTTAATACCTATTTTGAGGGGGGTTTTTTTAATTTTAGAATTTTGTTCATATTTTTTTTCTAAAAGTGGTATTAATTATTTATTATTTTGCCATTGCACACATGTATTGCCGGAGCATTTTGTTATGAGCCTTATTTTGAAATATGTACTGTTTGTGGATTACGCATATCACATCGCGCTCAGTAAGGACGTATAAGGGGTTCCAAGTGGTATAAATGTGCCTTGTCTCTGACGGCATTATTTAACACGCCGACCCTGCCCCTTGCCCTACACTGGAATAACCGGGTTAGTTAAAGGAATGGAAGGGTGAACTGAACACAATGTTTTCTACAGATGCTAACTTTTCTGACATTTTGCAATGTAACATTCTGCATATGTTTGTTTTAACTAAGTAATGTGACAATGGAATACATTTATTACTCACACAATAAAAGATATATATTCCTATTCACTTAGGAAATGAAAATTAGAAAGACAAATGAATGACAGAAGAATGGGCTTCACCCCCTTCTGCTTCAGGAAAACCACCTTGTCACTAAATATTTTATTTCCCACTTGCATCGTTCATAAAAATGTGTGCCAACATGGTGGTATCTTAGAGATCCGGAGCCCTTGTTACAGATTCCAGCTCAGACAGTTGTAGTTTGTGTGTTATTCTTTTGTCTACACGGGGTCTTCTCTGAGCGCTAAGCTTTTCTCCTCACATTCTTAATGAGTAACTCTGAATTGGTTTATGTATGAGCGTACATTTTACGGATTGAACAAAACAGTCCAGGTGGGGTTTCTCCAGGTCCTCTGCTTTCCTTTCAATGTTGTCCACATAAAGTTCAGCCCCATGTTTCCTCCTACTGGAACAGGCACAATAAGTAAATAAATACAAGAAATAATTTAGAAAAAAATTAAACAAGTACCTTTTTGCTGTCAAGGATTCTCTTTGATGTGCTGTTAATTTTCGTTTAACGCTTGATTTTAATGTGGTGGTGATACTATGCACATGTACTGCATGTACAGTTTAAGGTGATTGTCAATTTCTCTACATTTATTTCACCATGTGCTGTTTAGCTTCTTCCATTTAAATGTCACGCCAAGGCTCTTTACATTCAAATTACTACACGACTTGAACAGCTGGCACACGGGTAGGTTAACTGATGTGCCCCCAGGCTCTTGTAGCTTCAAACTAAATTCTCTAGTTAACAAGTCACTCTAGTTTGTATTTTCATAACACTCAAAATGTATTATATGCAAAATATTTTTTTGTTAACCACCTTAAGTAAAGGTGAGTACTTAATAATAAGAAGAAGAATAACACTAATAATACACAGACAGCATATGCCTGCTAAACTCCAAAAGTCATTAATATGCAACTGTATACATATTTATTCTGGTATACAATAGAAAACGATTGTCATGGATTTTATGATATTAAACCTCATCTCTTCTTGTATGATTACAATACGATACAGTAGCTCCGATGTAAAGGTGGTCAGTATTGTGTTATTTGAAGTCATGACCATTTTGAATAAGTATGAGCATAGAAATAAAAACTCACTCTTTTCATATGCACATCAATGGCACAAAAGTAGATCAATTAACTAACTTTCAAAAAAGGTTAACTTCTTAATAAATAATAAATAAAATAAAACATGTAACACACTGGTTGCAAATTAAATGATTCTTTTAAATTCATGACCTTGCATCTCTTCAAGAGGCTGAGGTCAGGGGTGTAGCCAGGAATTCATTTAAGGAGGAGATGAGAAAGTGCATGAGTTATAATTCTGTCTGAGATCAGTAACTTAGAGCTGTTATGAAATAAATTTTGGGGTTTCCAATCCGAAACACTTAGCTATGTCAATACATCTGCATGTTGTCCTTACAATTCAAAAATTGGTAAGCTGGTAATTGGATTTAGCTTGCACCACTTATCTTAGATGTTGGTTCTCATTCATTGTTTGTGTGCTTTGTTCATGTTCTCTTCCTCTTCTGTCTGCCTTCCCACATTTTGGATGGCACTCCCTGAACACTCTCTGTGTCTCATTAAAGGACCAGTATGAGGTCTTTGTGGAGATGGGGCGTGACACCAATGGAGAGATGGATGCCAAAATCAAGAAGAAGAAAAAGGTGAAGAAGAAGGAGATGTTGGAAGGCATGAAGAAGGAGATGGAAATTGTAAGTCTCTCTGTTTCAGTCATTCAAGAAAAGAAAGAAAGAAAGAAAGAAAGAAAGAAAGAAAGAAAGAAAGAAAGAAAGAAAGAAAGAAAGAAAGAAAGAAAGAAAGAAAGAAAGAAAGAAAGAGACTAATTGATTGATTTGTCCATTTTTGTAGGATGACCATGAACTCACCATTGAGGAACTTGAAATGAAGTATTCCACCAGCACTACCAAGGTCTGCACAAACAGTACAGTGAAGATGTCAGTTATACTTGTTGCTTTGCATGTGGTTTTCGTGTCTATTGGAGGAACAGTGGTTAGCACTGCTGCTTTACAGACTCAGTGATCTAGATTTTAATCGAGAACCTGGACAATGTCTGCATGAGTTTTTGGTGCTCTTCCCATGTTTATGTAGGTTTTCATCATGTATTCAGGCTTTCCCCAAACACAGACATGGTAAGGTTCAGTGATGACTTTAAACTCTCTAAGTAGAGAAATACATACAAGAATGTTTTTGGACGAACTGGCCACCAATCTGTTGTTGAGTTTCACCTTGCACCTGATGTTTCCAGGATAGGCTCTGGACTTGTATATCTATGAACTGGAGCAAACAGACTTAATAATGGGTGGCCTGATGCTTCTAACCAGTGATTGAATGTTTTTCATCCCAACTGCTGTCTTAATCAAAGAGTGAAGGAGTACAACTGTAGCTCATAAAGCATTCTCACTGCTACTGATTAGACATTTAATTGCCACCTGTCACTGATCATGTTGCTTATTAGTACAAATTAGGATCAAAGCATGCTTAGGTCATTACACTGGCCTTATAAAAGTAGCTAATAGGAACATTCAACAATAAAATATTGCAACATAACATTCTTAAAAATACTCAATCCAGTTACAAGGAATTCACAATTATTTCTCAATTTAGATTGAATTTTTAATACAAACCAAAGAAATAAATCCCAGTGTGTTCTTTCTTCTTGAAAGAATTCTATTTTTAAACAGGCCTGTTAAGAACTGGAAAGCCGCAGTGTTTTGTTGGTAAATTTGTTTGTTTGCCTGGGGTAATTATGTACTGTTTATGGGATTTTCATATTTTGTACACTTAATTGTCAAGCTTATTTTGCATTAATGCATTTTAGTTTTTGTTCCTTATTTCTTAAGTGTGCCACACCACCATTTTAGAGTCTCCTGGGCACCTGGGTACTCGATTGCTAAGGCACCATGCCCAATTTCTAAGGACTGCCTCCCAGGAGGCACTAAAATTCAGGTCATGAAGACTAGTGTATAATTTTCAGTACAGCACTAGTAGCCCTTTATCGAAGACTAGCCGTCCCCCATGGCTCCACCTGTGTAGTAGTGAAACAGGACAGTGAGGAGGGCCCCACCCGGCTCCCCACTCCTGACATCATGCTTCCCCCTTGCCTCTGTCTCGGATTAGCACGAATATATCGCTTCTGCAAGCAAACTATGATTTGTAGCACGATGAGAGAAGTCTCAAAATCAACCAGTATGTCCAAGCAAATTATAGAAAAAAAACCCAATCTAAATCCATTAAGTAGTTCTCTCATTCACTAGCTAAGAGGAGATAAGGAACGCCCCGAGGCTGGTGCGTGAGTGACGAGGGCAATGCTCCCCTCCCCTCAGCCTGCTGCGTGTCTCTCTGATTTGTGCGAATTAATTGGTATTGCAAGCGAACTATGATACATGGCACAATGGGAGAGGTTACAAAATCATCCAGAATTTTCAAGCAAATTATAGAAAAAAAACCCGATCTAAATCCGTTAAGTAGTTCTCTCGTGAAAAGCGGACAGAAAGAAAGACGTTGGATTTGATATATATAGAGATTACAGATCTGAAATGTGAATAAGTGCGGTGTAGTATTTTAGGTTCTGATTTTCATGTAACAACTCATAGCTTTCCACATCTAAGTTCCATTATCAGTCTTAGATTTTTGGCACAGGCTGACTTATTGTGCTCTTGTTAACAGCTCTTGGTAATTCATGTTTTACTATGATAATGGTTAAATCCTATGGATTTTGATAGCAATCCACAATCTTTATTGAAATCTCCTTATTCTAGTTTCCGTCTCAAGCACCACACGCATCTTGTAGTTTATTGCTGTTGTTCTCTCTCATATTGTCAGTGGGGACAGCTGAAGATGAAAAGGCTGCTTCAAGTAATTTTGTCTGGCATAACAAATGGTTTTCATGTTTTAAAAGAATTGAGGTTTAGTTCATAAAGACAAAATTTTCCACTACAAAATAAAACGTTTTAAACATTTATAAAATTTGGAAGACTATCACTAGCATTTGAAACTCTAACTTAATACTGCAATGAGTCAGCAAAACACAATGCCTTCTAATGAGACCCAACATCATTTTGTTGCTATCTGGTTCTTGTGTTTGTTCTTCAAATACAGTAAAACTGTAATTTTCCATATGGTTAGCATATATTCTGTAAACATTTAATGGCACTGCAACATGAAATTAAAGCCTGCCTGATATGGAGTTGGATCAACTGCTTTATACCCTGGTTGGTAATTCAAAAGACTGTGCACAGAAATTAACAACTTGATAAAATAAAAATTTTATACTCTTCATACTCATTTGGCTTTATGATTACAAAATGATTTGGACTGAAAACAGCTATTCACATGAGTCTGCCATGAGCCAGCTACTGGATTCATTTAAAGGAATTGCTTTTATTCTGAACTAGCATTTGCTTTATAACAATGGAAAATATGGAAGTCGGTCTTGCCTATAGAATGGGTTTGAAGGAAAATATTTTTAACATCTCTTTTTTTTTCCAGCTTTACTTTGAATGTGTTTTATGTAATCAGCCATCAAGCTTACCCAACAATCAAAAAACTGTTTCCATCATGTGACAGTGTGTAATCATGTCCTCGATGAACTATATTCTGCCTCTCACTTTCATCTCACTCAGGGTATGTCCAGCACTCTAGCGGCTCAAGTCCTGGAGCGGGATGGTGCCAACGAGCTGAAGCCCCCCAAAGGTACCCCAGAATATGTCAAGTTTGCTCGGCAGCTGGCTGGTGGACTGCAGTGCTTGATGTGGGTAGCCGCTGTCATCTGTTTCATTGCATTCGGTATTCAATTTGCTCAGGAGGACCTCACAAGCTATGACAACGTAAGTGTGGAAATCACCCAAGGAAGTGATAGTTCACAGCGAGAACATCAAATGAGTTTGATAAACAATTTGAAATGTGCTTCTTGCCATTGTATTACAAAGCTTTTTAAGTCTGATGATCCCTACAGGAAGGAGATACTTGTCTTTCACTTTCCTGTTGATCAAAACTTCATTGCTGTACAAGCAAAAGACATCTACTGCAGATTTGACAATAGAATAAAAGAGTGAAAGATAATAACAGTTAGCCCAGCCTGGTAACATTTCGTCTAAATAAAACACAAATTCTAATAGATGAGTGGAATGGCACCACCACGGACTAAATTCACCATCAAATCAACTTTGAGACAGCAATCTGTAGAATGACTCCATCATGCACTGTGTTGTGAGTCTGTTCTATTTTTAATTTTATCTGAGCGTCATCATTTTTCTGGTCATCTCCTTAGTGATGCTTAATGTTTTAATTGGCACAAGATTCTAAATGTAACATTATTTTCTTGATTCAAGGTCATTTTCTCTTTGTTAATATTTTGTACGAGTTTGTTTTTTTTTTTTTTATTTATTATGATACCGTTATGTTTTCATGTACGTCACCATTTTGAGTATCTACTGTTAAGATGCAAATTGTAGTTGACAGGGGTGTCTCATCATCGTAAGTCATGTCAAGTGACATCACCTGTGTGATGGTTTATAACCCAACACCATGTAGACGCACTTGTCCGAGATTGTAGATACTTAGTGATTACTCTGCATGATTTCTCTTTACAGGGTTTTCTGACAAAGCTTTTTGAATTATAAACTAGAACTTTCCTCTGACCTTTTGGAGTTGGCAACACATTGACTGGCCTTCTAGCTTTGACCTGTGCTTTGTTTTTTGATTTTGTTTCATTTTGTGGTCCTTCTCAATTCATTTCTGCACCACTCTCCAGTGTCAGAACACACTGGACTCATGACTTAGACAGTAGTCCATGTATTGAAGATTTTCCAGGGAGGGCATAGATAGCAAGATGACTTGATTCACCTAACTTCAGCTTTTAAAACCACAGAGATTGATTTTCTTTATCAGAAATGAGGTTTTAGTTACTTCACCTTAGTTTCAACCTGATAAAAGTATTTAATTTTTTAAGAATATTAGGATACACTTGTTTTTATGTACTGTATTTGCCATTACATTCAGTATTTTCCATTTCCAGAAGGTTCCATTTATAGCTCCTTGTTGCTGGTGCTATTAGAGCCATGAACATGTAATGGAACATTCAGTTTCACTATCAAGACTGATAGAGGTATTACTATGGTAACATCTCAAGCATCACTTTGTTAGTAGGCATAATAGGTGGTACCCCTATAAAGATATGCAGTGTAATACTAACCTCTGTCTATTTCAAAATGTACCTCGATGAGGCAGAAGGCTAAAGCTGTTGCTTATTAAGCAGGCGCCTTTATGCAAACCATTTTGTTAAGAACTGTGAAGCCTGTTAAAGTTGATGCCAGCCTGGACACTGTTATAATCTGCCTGGATCACACGAGACTCAAAGAAAGCTTTACCTTAGGTGTTAATACTTCACTGAAGCCTATTATCAAAATCTGTTTGATTCCAAATTCAGGAAGCAGGCTTCAGGCCTGCACAGGCTGCAAAAAATGTGGTGAAGTTATCAAATTCCAGAAAAGACACAGAAAGGAAGAGGGTGGAAAAAAACTAGTCCCAAAATTCCAAATTGTAGTGTTTTATAATTCCATGTATTTGGTAATGGGGTCGAAAATTTGCTATCAAGTTAAGTTCAGATTCTAATTCTACAATGTTCAAAGCATCGAGAAAAGTTGATTTTTGCATAGTGAAGTGATTTCCTGCAGTATCGCTAAAGTGAAATTAACTTGGACCATTACATAATGATTTTTTTTATATATTTAAAAGTTTTATTTTCACAAAAATCATAAATAAGTTCAGAAAACAAAACAGTATCTAAAAGGAAGTACCTGAAAAGACAAACCTCAAGGTTAATAAAACCAATTATTTAAACAAACATTTAAAAGCAAAGACAAAACTACAGAGGTCAAAACCAGAAAATCAAAAACAGCACTTACAAGATCAACAACTGAGAATACAACAAGAGACCCGAAAGACAGAAGCAGGAACTAATGACGCAGCAGACATTTCATGGATTGCAGAAGTCTTAAATAGCACTGAGGGTGATTCCCCAGCTGAAGCATCATGGGGCCCACCCCCCTAGGTTCACAATACAAAACACAAGGAACATTTAACTTTCAGAATTAACATAAACTACAGTAACATAACCTGATAACCAGAACACTTTAGAAGAAAATAACAAGGACTTAACAATATAATATAAAAAATCTTGCAAGGAATACCAGGGAGACAATATGCGATCTTCTTGGATTTTCTCGGAAAACAATTTGATATCCCGTGAGAGACACTTTAACGTCACGTGAGACAAGGCAGTGTGACAACATTTAAAACAAGTTCACGGACATCCAACTTAGCAGTTGTTGGAATGCTTTTGGCAGACATGCTTCATGTGCTCCCAGCTCTTAAAACAATGACAAGCAACAAGCAAAACATGCAGCTCGCCAGCAGCAGCAAGCCAGCAGATGATCCGACTGATAGTTCTTAGCATGCGTTCAGCCAAATCCCCCCCTTCACAATGTGAGCAGCAGAGACGCGAAGTGGCAAAAGGGCAGCTGCTGTACAGGCTTTTAAATGATCGACGCGCAGCGTGACAAGCAGAATATGCAGCTCGCCAGCAGCAGCAACAAGCCAGCAGATGATCTGACCGCTTCTCCTTAGCTTGCATTAAGCCCGCCTCTCCTCCCTCCTTCACAACGCGAGAGGCAGAGACACGAAGTGGCAAAAGGACAACTGCTGTACAGGCTTTTAAATGATAGACGCGCAGTGCAACAAGCAGAATACGCAGCTCGCCAGCAGCAGCAACAGCAACAAGGCAGAAGAAGATCCAACTGCTTCTCCTTATCGTGCGTTCAGCCGACCCCCCCCTTCACAACGACAGCAGCGTTATACATCCTGCGAGAAAGAGATTTACCCACGCCAGGGGCCTGGAAATAAAGGACAAGTACAGTATTGTTTTTACAAAAGTTTTAAAGTAAAAGTGAAAATAATGCATATATAACAATTCCCATGAAAATAACAATCTCTTTAAATTGTATATCCAGTAAACCAAATCCAGGGGTGGGCAAGTGAAGCGAGAAGGGGGCGGAGCCCTCTAGTAAATAAATAAATAAATAAATAAATAAATAATCAGCCAAAAATAACAAAACACGTATACTTAATACTATAAAACATAAATTAGGGGCAAAGGTCTGGTAAAACCACTACAGGCAAGTTGTAGCACTGGTTTATCTTAAACATAGACACACTGTAGCATCAGTGCGTCTACCATCAGAGTATTCTGGGTGTACACTCAGGGCCCTGTGGTGGCTGGCAAGGAGCCTTTTCACCACTCAGGGTCCTAAGCTGAGTGTAGAAACACTCACTTCCATGCCATGTTACTGTGCAGAAATCGTTAATTATAGCTAATCTGTTATTCCTATTGCTTCAGACCAGCAATTCACAGGACTCGCATATTTATGAAATTGAGAGGCTCTGAAATATTTGTGTATAATCAAAGCTGTTCTCTGATTTATTTCTAAAATAAGCTCTCAGTACTGAAAGTGGCTGGAATAGATGAAATGATGACAAGAAATATCCATATGACCTCATGATGCTCATGTATATACCTTATAGTTAATGTGATTTTATTACAAGGACTTACTAATTGCTGATCAGGTTCATACTGCTCTTCAACTTAACGCCATGTCTTCTCTTACTTAGCTGTATCTGGCCATCACCCTGATTGCTGTCGTAGTTGTTACCGGCTGCTTTGGCTACTACCAGGAGTTCAAGAGTACAAACATCATTGCCAGTTTTAAAAACCTTGTTCCACAGGTGAGACATCTAGAAGGTCAACTTAATTGCTAAATGTGCCTTGAAACACACAAATGTATGTCTTAATTATTCAGTTTGCAGAAATTCTTTGGTATAATGTAGGGTCGTGGAGTTTCCAGTGAATGTAATCACAACGGTCATTCAGATTAATAAGAAAGATAATGTACGTTGCACTCTGCAGAGAAAGTTCAGTGACACCTTGAAACCTTTACAATGTGACAATGAGACACTGTTTTATCTCAGCTTTAAAAGCCCTACTTCAAATGTTTGTCTTTTCTGGCTTAACTGAGGTAAAGCACAATAAATATAGTAATAAAACAACTAAATTAAAAACAAACAGAATGGATTAGGTTTGAGTTTTAGTAGCAAATAACAATGGTAAAGGCTGGAATTTGGCAAACTACTCAGAAATGAGTATTCATTCTCCTGTTCTCTTCAACACCAATATTAAGTGTCATAGTTCTGTCTTCTTCCTCCTCCTCCTCTTTCTCTGCTGTCAAAGCACTCGAAGGTCCCATGTCAACTCAGAATTCAGTAAGAAATGGCAGACTGGAGTTGCTGGGTATGTCAGACTACATGAACAGCGGTCATGGGAATGTGCCACAACTGCCCCTGACTTGCTAAAGTTATGTAAATAAAAATCATTGGCACAAGCTGGCTTTCTCACTGGCACACTGGCTTTTTCTCTGTATCTTTACCAAGCTGCATCAAAGACTGCCCACCATTACTCAGAACACAAGCTAATCTAAGGCATCTTCTTACTTAATTCCACTCACTTTTTCCAAAACATTTTCAAGGCAATACAATGACATGATACATTCAATGATCAGGACAACAATACACAATAATAGACAGAAAACAACATGGATCAAAATGCACATTGTGGAATATTCTTTAATACATACCAAAGGTTCAAAGCCATTTAAACCTTTTTTTTTGTTGTTTTGTTTTACTTCTCCATGATAGAAAGCAACCGTATTCAGAGATGGACAAAAATCTCAGATTAATGCTAACCAGCTTGTGGTGGGGGACTTGGTAGAGATTAAGGGTGGTGATCGGGTGCCAGCAGACGTTCGCATTATAACTGCACAAGGCTGCAAGGTAAGGAGAATCTAGCAAATTAATATAGAGGACATATATTATATTATATTATATTATATTATATTATATTATATTATATTATATTATATTATATTATATAACACATTAACACTATACATGTTTTTATGGTCATACTGTATAATACAAGTAGCACAACAAAATGCTGTTTAGTAAAGCACTATAATGGTAAGTCTGTCTGTTTAACTTACATCATGCATTTAGAAGCCTCTGTGCACTGGATATGTCAGCCTTAAGTCCTCTTTCTTTGTATTTCTTGTTGCTTTTGTTTAATGAACATTGCAGCCATCTTGTGGATGCCAGACAACATTACACCTGAGCACCAATGGACACCACACATCAGACGTTTTGTCCTTTTATATACAGTAATCCCTCGCTATATCGCGCTTCGCCTTTCGCGGCTTCACTCCATCGCGGATTTTATATGTAAGCATATTTAAATATATATCGCGGATTTTTCGCTGCTTCGCGGGTTTCTGCGGACAATGGGTCTTTTAATTTCTTGTACATGCTTCCTCAGTTGGTTTGCCCAGTTGATTTCATACAAGGGACGCTATTGGCAGATGGCTGAGAAGTTACCCAACTTACTTTTCTCTGTCTCTTGCGCTGACTTTCTCTGATCCTGACGTAGGGGGATTGAGCAGGGGGGCTGTTCGCAAACCTAGACGATACGGACGCTCGTCTAAAAATGCTGAAAGATTATCTTCACGTTGCTATCTTTTGTGCAGCTGCTTCCTGAAAAGACATGCTGAACGGTGCTTCGCATACTTAAAAGCTCGAAGGGCACGTATTGATTTTTTTATCTGTCACTCTCTCTCTTCTCTCTCTCTCTGCTCCTGACGGAGGGGGTGTGAGCTGCCGCCTTCAACAGCTTTGTGCCGCGGTGCTTCGCATACTTAAAAGCCAAACAGCCCTATTGATTTGTTTGCTCCTTTGAAGAGGAAGATATGTTTGCATTCTTTTAATTGTGAGACTGAACTGTCATCTCTGTCTTGTCATGGAGCACAGTTTAAACTTCTGAAAAAGAGACAAATGTTTGTTTGCAGTGTTTGAATAACGTTCCTGTCTCTCTACAACCTCCTGTGTTTCTGCGCAAATCTGTGACCCAAGCATGACAATATAAAAATAACCATATAAACATATGGTTTCTACTTCGCGGATTTTCTTATTTCGCGGGTGGCTCTGGAACGCAACCCCCACGATGGAGGAGGGATTACTCTAATGTAATATGCACAGCACTGTTGCCCAGTGGATGAAGTGTACTGGCTTTAGGTTGCAAGTTCTTCCCAAGGCCATGTTGGTGTTTCCAGTTTTCCTCCAATAGTCTGTAAAATGTGTCTGAGATTATGTGGAGATTCTAAATTGGCTCTGTCTGTGTGTGTGGGCCCTGTGATGGATTGGCTCACCATCCAAGGTTGGTTCCTGCCTTGTACAAAGTGCTGTTTCCAGGCCCCTGCATCCTAGAATTCAATTACTTATGATTGGGAATTAAATCATATTTTATAATATCAATCTCAAAGCCACTTAATCCAAGTTCTAGTCATGGTGGGGGTCAGAGGCCATCCTGACAACACTGAGTACAAGGCAGGAAACAGCCCTGGAAATAGTGTGAAACCATCATGAAGCCCACTCACCAACATACCTACACTACAAATTTACAAGCACCAAGTAATCTAACCTGGGTGTCTTTGGAGATATGGAAGAAAAAGACATAGGGAGAACATGCAAACTTCACACAAGCAGCTGCTGGGTGTTAGACCTGGATGCTGAATCTGCAAGCTAGCACTACTATTCGCTGAGCTGCCCTTAATTTTCTATGGTTTCTTTAAAATGACAGTGATTTTATAAGCTGATTGACAAGTTAATAACTATTCCAGGTGGATAACTCTTCTCTTACTGGGGAGTCCGAACCCCAGAGCAAAGGGCCTGAATGCACACATGAAAACCCATTAGAGACCAGAAATATTGCATTTTTCTCCACCACATGTCTGGAAGGTATGTTGTATTTTTTCCACATTTCACTATAGTTAAAACCTCCAATATCAGTTAACAAGTAATGCTCAGAGTGATCCTCATGTCACTTATTTTGCATGTGTAGCTCTTCATTGCCAGATAACACCTTACCCCAAGTAAACAAAAAACAGACTTGAATTATAAACCCAGACTAGAGGTAAATAGACCAAAATTGGAACTGCAACACTTTGGAGTCAGCACTCCACTAGATAATGAAGCATATGCAAATAGAAGAAAAATTACTGATCTTCACCTTGAATTCTGTCTTCTCCCTTTAACCATCCTCTCCTTTGCTCCTTCAGGGATTGCCACTGGCATTATCATCAACACAGGAGACAGAACCATCATTGGCCGCATTGCTAGCCTAGCATCAGGAGTGGGCAATGAAAAGACTCCTATTGCCATTGAGATTGAGCACTTTGTGGACATTATTGCTGGACTGGCCATCTTCTTTGGAGCCACATTCTTTGTGGTTGCAATGGTTATTGGATACCAGTTTCTAAAAGCCATGATTTTCTTTATGGCTATTGTGGTGGCATATGTCCCAGAGGGTCTTCTTGCTACTGTTACGGTGAGTAGAATGCTAAGAGCAGTTGGACAATGAGAGTAGAGCTAGTGATTAGTTATACTTACTTAATTGGTTACTGCCATGATGTTTTTGACTACCTTGACCAATGACCTCTATGTCTCTCTCTCGGTCCTGTGCCAGGTCTCTACTTCTGTTTCTCTTTCCATTCAACATATCAACATCATTCAATTGAATCCTCCCACCTAAATTGTCTGCTATTTTTTCTCTTCTCTTCCAGAGGTGCTATCAGTATATCATTAATGAAGATGTTGTTTACTGACCTTCATTTTCTTCAAAACAGAAATATACTACTGAATTATTCATTCATTCATTCGTTTACTCAGTTATTCTCAGACCTGCCCAATCCAATTTAGAGTCAATTTACGTTAACCAAAGATGCAAAACTCAAAATTCCATTTATTCATATTCTCTATCCAGTTCTTCTGCTACAGGGGTCTGGGAACACAGGATCTAAACAAGCAACATCTTATATCAGAGGCACACTTAGATAAGAATAAAATGGTTTATCACACTGGCACACACACCTGTCAGGACAATTTAGAGGTCCCAATTGCATTAACTTTCGTTTTTTGGGATGCTGTGGCAAAACGGACTCTCTGCATAAAAAAAAGACAGTGATAAAATGTATACAAAGTGCAGCATTCACATGTGCTCAGGGACTAAGATGACTGTTTGGAAACTTGGAGCACTTTAAGGCATTATTTACTTATTTCAAGACAGAAAAAAAGACATTTTTGAATTTTGTTGCAACAATGATTCATAATCAAAAATAACAATAATAACAGAAATAAATTTGATGTATTACTAATGTTCATAAATCGCATGTTTTTAACAAAATCTTAAGATGAATAAATTAAAAAACAACTCCAAATTAGCCTGAAGTGCCTGAAGCAGACTTTACAGAAATGAGAGTCCAACTCAGGTCTTGTAAAAATTGAATTCATTCATGTACTACTGTTAGTTATCTGATGGAAAGGGAAAATCAATGTTGAAGTCAACCGATTAGCATTTCAGTAACTTGTACTTGGATATGTTTTAAAAATAAGACTGGCTAACAGATGTGTAAAAAGAAGAACATATACAAGGTGAACAAGTTCTCTTAAGATAAATTTGAAAAAGTACATTAATCAGTAATTGAGGTCGAAGGGAAGGTTTCCCTGTTGTAAGAGATGTGATTTTTTTAAATGTATCAGTGCTTTTTACTTTCTCGTATATGAAGTATTGGGAAAGTATTGTAATCGTCCAAAAATTCGACCTTGAGATTTTGATGAATCTCGACATTGTAGACCTTCCTGAGACCAAAAATATCATTTTTTTTGTTCTTTATTTCACCTAATACAACTTCTTGTATTAGGAATTTGTTAGTTTTCACATACCCCTTGGGGTCAGAGTGCAAGGTCAGCCATTGTAGAACGCCCCTGGAGCAATTACAGGTTAAGGGTCTTGCTCAAGGGCCCAGCAGAGTAGGATCTCTTTTGGCAGTGACGGGGATTTGAACCGGCAACCTTCTGGATGCCAGCACAGATCCTTAGCCACAGAGCCACCACTCTACCCCTAAATTTTTGGAATTATGTCTGTGTGTGTGTGTGTGTGTGCGTGCGTGCGTGTGTGCGTGTGTGTGTGTGTGTGTGTTTATGTAAACACGATAACTTGAGTACGCTTTCAGTTAGGTCAACCAAATTTTGCATACAAGTATTACTGTAGGTACAAAATTTAGATTTCTATCAACTTTTGAGCTATTTCCACTAACCGAAGTGGTACTTTTTTATTCATGCAACTTTACTTTTATAATAATTATTCAATATATTATTAATTTGATTTGATTTGTTGTTGATGGTTCTTCAATGTACATAATATAAAAATATAATCATTGCCTTGTGGTTTACACCTGAAATATCCTAAGAGAAAGTCTCGGGGAGACCACTCCTGGTTTTTAAATGTGAGTGTTTGAAAATTCAAAAGATTACACTTAATGCTCTAATTAAGATTTCCTTCAAAAATATGTGTACCAAATTTTAACAAAATCAGCCCAAATGGTTAGCTGAGTCATTTCATGAGGACAGACAGACAGACAGACAGACAGGCAGGCAGGCAGACAGTCATGTCAAAAGCAACAGATGATTTTGTTTTTTATACTAACGGACCTAAAAAAGACATACAGACTTTACATCGACAATATTGAGAGATGGATAATGAAATGCAAAATAATGCTTGGCACCTCAGTCACCCTACTGTATGCTTTTATACTTTCTTATTTTTATGCCATCCCAATGCTCCAACTTGCATTCAGTCAATATCTAAATGGGATTATTAAAAGAGAATTGCCCCCCTTTATTGCTGCATTAGAGAACTTTTATAATTGCTTGCACATTCTAATTTATGTATTACTTTTAATACAGAATAATGTCTCTTTACTATTATAGATACTCTGAGACATAATAAGCATTAACAGGAATACTCCACTAAAATATGTTTTTGAAGTCTGTTACTTACCCATGTTGTTTGTGGTGATGGCCAAGAGAAATATTTAATTTCATGTCTTTATGGAAAATGGAAATCACAAAGTTTATGATACAACGGACTTCAGTGGGAATCTGTGGGGGGCCCAAACTGCAGACTGCAAACTGCTGAACAACAGCAAACAATATTTTAAAAAATCTCAAGTTACTCATGTAGCATAATCCACATGTCATTTATCAAGCTGCATGCTCACAGTGTCCAAAACACTTTTTTTTCTTCAAAATGCTGTTAAATAAAAAAGTTTTAGAAAAATAGTGCAGACTAATACATGAACAGGAAGGTTGCCCAAACGGGGTCAGGTTCTGAAGATCTGCCCCTCTCACTCATTCACTGGTCAAGAGTCCTGTCAATCCCATTTGAAGGTACTTTCTACAAACATCACAGAGTTTCAGTAACAAATTACAAATATTGGGTAAAGTAGAATTCAAGTTCTGCCTCGTGTATTTTTTGGGAGATAGCCTGAAATGGGTAAAATGAAAACTGATTTTCTTAACTTACTAATTTTCATTTAAAATTTTTTACATCACAGGTGTGCTTGTCATTGACAGCCAAACGTCTAGCCAAGAAAAACTGTGTTGTAAAAAATCTGGAAGCTGTAGAAACTCTTGGCTCCACCTCAGTCATCTGTTCCGACAAAACTGGAACACTAACACAGAACAGAATGACGGTGTCCCACTTGTGGTTTGACAATCACATCCACTCTGCAGACACCACTGAAGATCAGTCTGGTAAGTCTGCTCTGTTTAGGTGAGACATGGACTACCTCTGGACACCTGCTTTATAGTACTGCTAGTAAAGTTCATAGAGGTAACCATATTTTAAACTGAAGTAGCCTCCTGTAAATAATGTACTCAGATTTACCAAAGACGTATAAATAAACATCTGGGCTAATACCCTTTCTCTAGAAATTGAAACTAATATCCAAGTCATTGAACATCATATCTTAAGTCATGCATTCAATTCCTATTTATTGCATTACTAGACCAGCATGGGTAAGACAACAAGATGGCAGCACTGGGTGCAAGGCAGACATTGCCGGGTATCCTTACACATGCACTCACCCATAGAGGGCCAATTTGGAGTTGTGTTCATGACCTTGGAAAGAACTGAATCTTGGTCCTTGAAGCTACAAGACAACTCTATTATCCATTGTGCTCTATCTTAAGCCTCCCTTAAAATACTTGTTTATAAAAGATACAATTAACTGGCACAATACCAACTATCTCATTTGCTTTTTTAAGGTCAAAGTTTTGACCAAAGTTCAGAAACGTGGAGAGCTTTGGGTCGCGTTGCTGGTTTGTGCAACAGAGCTGTCTTTAAACCAGGACAAGAAGAAATACCAATCCCCAAGGTGAGGTGGAATAACCAGAAAAAACTGAAATGTTAGGTGTCTAAGTCTCTTTCTGTTACCTTATTACGAAGACAAGCTGAACTATTAAATTGTATAGTATTACTTATAAAACAGAACAATGTTGGCTGGTTCATTAAAATGATAATCATTTGCTTGTTTTGTAATTGGGCAGCGAGAGGTAATAGGAGACGCTTCAGAAACTGCACTTCTCAAGTTCACTGAACTCACGATTGGCAACGTGATCGACTATCGTGGCCGCTTTAAGAAAATTTGTGAAGTACCTTTCAATTCCACAAACAAATTTCAGGTATTGTATATCTTTAACTTTATGGTGCTGCACACCTACTGCATATATGATATAATATTTGTATCTAGCAGGTGGTGCTTGATCCTGTGAAATTATGTAATTTTAGCAATAGTAACCAAGAAAATTGCAAAACCAGAAAAATTTTCTTCTTAGCAAAGACAGGATTTGACTCTTTAACCAAAGTTTAATTACAAATGTCTCGCTTTCTATTAATGTTGGTAATTTACACTCTCACTTAAGTACTACAAAGTGAAGCCCAATGGATAATATATGATTGAAGAAAGGTTTTGTTTTTGTTTATACGATTCACAAAGGAGTAGGTCCAGTAGTATGGAGCAGAGCAAATCGAAGCCTACGTCTCTGTAGGATTGCCATCATCTGTTCTTGGTCCAGTCACACGTTTCCAATTTCTGCTAACGTTGACTGTCGATTTTAAAGAGTGTTCTGACTTTTTGTTTTATCACACCCTGGTTCCTTCTTCCTGTTCATGATCAGGCTAGAGCATGTATAGTTCATTCGGCCTAGAAGATCATTGGCTGTCAGCTTCTGCCAATCAAAGACTCATTCATTGCCAGGATTATGAATAGAGCAAGGAAGAGTGATGCAGATTTCACATATCTCAGCTGCCATTTATTCACTGGATTGTGCCCCAAAGACGGTGCAGGTTCATTGTGAATCAGCCAACACACCATCTCTACGGCTTCTTTCCTGTAGCCATTGAGCTTCTTAATAAACACAGTCTGTTGTTTCCCCCTTCCTTTCCTATCATTTCCTAGTTGTCATTGATACTTTTTGTTAGTTTGTAGTCTGCTGGTGCTGACTCATTTTGATGTCTGGTGTTTGTATTGTCCTGCATTCTAATGACTAAGACCAATTCCTGCATGGTTGGTGCACTGGCACTAAAGTATTCAAATGGAACCATTCCAGATTTTTTTAACAGAATAAACCAATAATATAAGTACAAATGCTCAAAAGAAATAATATTTAGCTCGACTTGCATACCTACTTTCATTTGGTTGGTAAACATAACCAGTTTCTTTTCCCATGTGACCATCTTGCTCCAGCTTCACTTTGCCTGTTACGACCTCAGGCTCTTTTCTAGAATCTTACACTGCATCTCCTCTTGGCTTGCCAAACACTGGCACAGCTCTGAGAAAGTCTCCACTACAACAACAACAACAACATTTATTTATATAGCACATTTTCATACAAAAAGTAGCTCAAAGTGCTCTACATAATGAAGAAAAGAAAAATAACAGACAAAATAAGAAATTAAAATAAGACAACATTAGTTAACATAGGGCGACACGGTGGCGCAGTGGGTAGCGCTGCTGCCTCGCAGTTAGGAGACCTGGGTTCGCTTCCCGGGTCCTCCCTCCGTGGAGTTTGCATGTTCTCCCCGTGTCTGCATGGGTTTCCTCCAGGCGCTCCGGTTTCCTCCCACAGTCCAAAGACATGCAGGTTAGGTGGATTGGCGATTCTAAATTGGCCCTAGTGTGTGCTTGGTGTGTGGGTGTGTTTGTGTGTGTCCTGCGGTGGGTTGGCACCCTGCCCGAGATTGGTCCCTGCTCTGTGTTGGCTGGGATTGGCTCCAGCAGACCCCTGTGTTCAGATTCAGCGGGTTGGAAAATGGATGGATAAAGGATTAGCAATTTTGGTTGCAGAAGACAATGTAAGATAGAGTTTGTTCCATCTGCAGAATAAAGTTTGTTCGTGAATTATAAAAATTTATTTTCAACATTTTAAATCATGTTGTCATTTAAATATAATTAAAAAATCTCTTTGAACCTAACTATTACCTAACTGGTAAAGGATGTCACCGAGTTGTATTTTGCCAAGTTGTTTCTTCGCCGAATTGTCTTTTGCTGAGTTGTATTTCGCCGAGTTGACTGTTGCCCAGTTACCACCGAACCCCCGAGTTAGGTGTTATCGACCAAAATAACGATATACTCATTAATGTTTAAAGAAACTTAAATCTTCTGATATCACATGCATGTGCTGAAACGAAAGTAATCGCAATGTTTTAATGTGCCTGCATCAACAATTTATACCCATTCTTGTCCATAGCTGTCCTGAACTTCTTGGTTATGTGGGTTATCCCATTGTGAGCGTAATCCTACGCAGAGAAGTGGAAGCCATCCTTCTTGGGCCATGGCAGTGAAGTAATCCGTAAAGCCAGCAAAAGACTGTATTGCCCCTGGTCAAAGAAAAAACGGCAGAAATTAGCTTGCTTTTCACAAAAGGGATATTTCTTCCTTCTACTTAAAATCTAATGGCGTGAACTGAGATTTAATGTCTATGAAAGCTTACAGCTCCTCCCTAGAATAGTAAAACTGTCTATTTGGACTTTTTATTAGGCATACTACACAATCATCACTCGTAATCAAATATATTTCTTGATTTGCTGTTTGGATTGGTTCCTGCTTTGTGCCCTGTGTTGGCTGGGATTGGCTCCAGCAGACCCCCGTGACCCTGTGTTCAGATTCAGTGGGTTGGAAAATGGATGGATGGATAGTTAACATAGAAAAGGAGTAAGGTCCGATGGCCAGGGTGGACAGAAAAAACAAAAGAAACTCCAGAAGGCTGGAGAAAAAAAATAAAATCTGCAGGGGTTCCAGGCCACGAGACCACCCAATTCCCCTCTGGGCATTCTACCTAACATAAATGAAATAGTCCTCTTTGTAGTTATGGTTCTCACGGAAGGACTTGATGATGATGGTCATACAGACTTCTGGCTTTTAATCCATCCATCATTGTTGGAACATCATGGTGCTTTGGTAAGCCACCACCAAAAGGACACCGGAAAAGGAAACAGAAGAGAGAGTAGGGGTTAGTACAGATTTTCTCCAAACATACAAATAGATTTGTCTCTTAGCCATTGTAGTGGGGCAAAGGCCGAATGCTTGGGTGTGCTAACTGGGAAAAAAAACATTTTATTCCAACAAAAAAAAAACAAGAAATCTGTAACGAAAACACACAATTGTTGATGCTCCTTGCTAGGGACAATTCCCTTGAGTCAGTGCTCTTTCAAGGACACATGTTCTCTCACTCTCAAGTGTTCACTACTGTGATCAGGTCTGAAATGAGACGAACCCTTCTGGGAGCTTTTCCCTTTTATACCGAGTGGATCGGGGGGTTCTTTAGCTTTGTTATCCTCAAAGGACAGTTTCTTGAGGCTGTGAGGGAAAAGGAGGCAAGACGGTTAGTGACAGGGGTGGGAACACATACTTTAGTTGAGCCTGGAAGGCAACCCTCCGGTGTGCATCCCTATGAAAAGCTGGTATGCTTTATATAAAAACAAATAATTCAGTACATTCCTATTATGCTAACAGATTGCAGTGATGCATAAAGTTTTTTTACTGTAAAAATTTTACTAAAAGGGAAGAGCACAGATTTACCATGAACTATATGGCAGTTAACATATTATATTGTTACCTGTATGAAATTGTTCTTCATTGATTACACATTCTTCATTTTATTTCTCTTGAGTGCTGAACCATAGATAAGGGACTAAAATAAGAGGACAGGTGCTGACAAGATCATTTCTAATGAGGTTCTAATTATTATGATGCACCTGATTCTAATTTTAGGTATATGACGTAGTGATAAATGTAAGGGTCAGTCAGTCAGTCATCGACCAACCCGAAAATATAAGGGTTCATTTACTTATTTCACATGGAAAATATGCATTTATGTTTATATTATACAATGGAGTACAAAATGCAAATGTAGGAGGGTGTTTTCTATGTTGTATCTGCTTTGTCTATCCATGCTATTTAAATGAAGATCCACTGTGTTAAAAAACAAAAAAACATTTCATATTTTCCACTTATTTTTATACATGACCATCTATTCCATTTGAAGGACTGGCAAATCAATTAAAACATTTATTATTCTCATATTTCCTATGCTTAATAGTCTTCCTAGTACTCCTTAGCAAACTATCATTTTATGTTCATCATTACATATTTCTTTAAAGTATAAGCTATATGCAATTCAGTTCATAATACAAAACATTACACATACATCACACATATATTTACATAAGCAGCTCTAAATTAGCAATAAACCATTCAGCAAAAAATTAAAATGTTTGATTTACTGCTTTGAATCTATCGAATCACAAACTTGCTTAATCAATTTCAAAATCATACAGATCACAGTCTAGACCAGGGGTCCTCAATCACAGTCCTGGAGGGCCGCAGTGGCTGCAGGTTTTTGCTCCAACCCAATTGCTTAATAAGAAGCCCTTATTGCTCAAGTAACACTTCTGCTTCATTTTAGTTGTCTCGCTTGTTACGATTTTGAACCCTTACTGCTTATTTTAGTCTTAAACAGCTGTATTCTTGGTTTTTAATTGTTCCTTATTAGCCATAACATGCAAATGAACAAAAGAGATTAGCATTTCTCCATTTAGCTTGTTACCATTTACACCTGTGCGTATTTATCACTATTTAATTAAATACTTGGAAGTAAAGTAAAGAGAAAAAAAGTCATTGACTGAGAATTACTCCTCCATTTTAGCCTTCAAATCACTTGGATGATGTCCTTAGAAAAGGGAAGAAAATCCAGGATAGGAGAATGAGCTGACATAGTGGAGTTAAAGCACTAACAAGCCATGAAATTAAATTATTGGCAAGAATTGCTTTCTTATTAAGCAACCAGGTAAGAAGAAAAGCCTGCAGCCACTGCGGCCTTCCAGGACTGTGATTGCAGACCCCTGGTCTAGACTGACATCACTGAAAGCAAGGCAGGGACTGAGCCAGGAGAGGGCGCCATTTTATCATATTACACCCACACTGAGCTAATTTAGAGGTGTCAATTAACCAATACACAGACCTTATACACAGACAGTATCTAAAAAGAAAAAGAAAAAGAAACTTACAGACAAATCGTGAATGTGCAAACTCAGAACAGACAGTACAGTGGCAGAGGACAATGTGTTACCTTGTACCGATCACAATCAGTTGCAATTTTTTTAGTAGCTACTTTACAAATGATTACTATAAAATATGTCTAACTTTACTAAAGAGTAATGTTATTTAAAAAAAAAAAAGTTTTGTGACATGCTATATCTAATTCCATCAGATAGGGAAATAAGAATTTGACTGTGACTCTAAATTTGAACTTGAACTTGGCTACAGGTAGACATCATTTAACTCTCCTAGCATTTTCCCTGTACTTCCCATTAAGCAATTTAAAACAAGTGCACTTCTTTTTAATCGCAGACATCAACTTCTTCCCACAGGCAGTCAGGCTCCAGAACACAATGTCACCCGTGTCCCTGCATGTACACCCTAATCACAGGCTCACACCTAATTACTGTTCTGTTTGGTTCCTTTGCATTTATTGTACATTTCCTATCATCACTGATTGCTGTTTAATATGATGTCAGTTTTAACAGATGATGTTCCTTGTTCCACATTCCCTTATGTAAAATTACCCAACACTTTGTATTTTTATCATATTAATTGTCTAAATATTGTACTGTGGTCCTGGGCAACATAATTTTATACAATTGTAAAATGTATCAAGGTAAGTGTATATGATATGATGATCTGACAATAAAGCACACTTGAACTGAACAATTTTATTATGTGGAATGCAGCACTGTGGTCAACATTTGACTGTTAATACTTACTGATCTTGGAGATGGAAAGAGAAACTGGTTTTATTTCCATGCCTCTCAACTACAGTAGCCCTTGTTTTGTTTTGTTTTTTGTGTTCCCATTTTTTAGTTGTCTATTCATGAGTTAGAAGACCCCTTAGATCTGCGCTACCTACTAGTGATGAAAGGAGCCCCAGAGAGAATCCTAGAAAGGTGTTCTACAATTATGATCAAAGGACAGGAGCTTCCATTGGATGAACAGTGGAAAGAAGCTTTCCAAACTGCCTATATGGATCTCGGGAGTCTGGGAGAGAGAGTTCTTGGTAAGGCAGATCATGTGGAAAAGTTCACTTTGATTAGGGGAACGCTCAAATCCTATTATTGCCAAAAAGGGATCCCTATCCATTGGTCCCTTGAGCAAGGCCCTTAACTTGAAAATTGCTTCAGAGATGCTGTATATAGGCTGACCCTGTGTTCTAACCCCCAAAGGTCATGCAAAAAGACAATTTCCCCTTGGGGATTAATAAAGTACAGTATATCAAATTAAATCAGTAACCAGCCTAAGAATCTGGATTGAAATTCTGAAAAAATGAAAATTGAAAGGTTTCCTGTATTGAGGCAATCTTTATAAACCCCGCCGACTACAAACTCTGTAATGCTCCATCATTTTCATCTGTGATGTATAATCAATACATAATAATTAATACATCTTCTCTCATTAATAATAATATTAAAGGATGTAATTAAAATAAAAGATATAGAAAATGAGACTGCTGTCATACAACATACAAAATAAAAATGTGCAAAATGAAGTGCAGTTAACATTGTGCATTAAAACTGCATTTGTATTTCTTTAACACATTTTGGTCTGCTTTTGACAGCACCAAAAACTTATTTTTTCATTTGAACTATTTTGTAGAAGGCACAGTTTAATTCTGTCACAAATGTTTTGCTTATGTTTGTTTCTTCACGGTTTGACAATATTCTGGCTAGGTTCTTGAAGACATTGATTCTGGTTTACATATTGAACGTTGTTACTGGCTTTGAGACCTTCTTGTTTTAAGATGTTATCCTCCAGTCCTTTATCTATTTTTCCCTTGTAGCTCACCAGCTCACATCTGTAGCAGAACAAGACATGCCAAGTCTAGGCATGACAAACGAATCAACTGTACTGTTAAAAACGTTTAGAAAAATGGCTAATTATCCAATATTTCTCTGCAATCTTCATGTGTTTCTCTCAAGGTTTCTGCCACATCTTTATGAATGAGAAGGAATATCCAAGAGGATACAACTTTGATACAGACGAGATGAATTTCCCCACAAGTGGACTCTGTTTTGCTGGATTAATTTCCATGATTGACCCACCTCGAGCTACTGTTCCTGATGCTGTGATGAAGTGTCGGACTGCGGGAATCCGGGTAGGAATTTATAAATAAAATGTAAATTGTTTCCCACCTTGAATATTAGATACTACAGAGGTAGCACTGGTCCTTGGAAAATTTGTATAGTAGTTCTCTATAAAAAAAAATATAGTTTCACATTTTCCAGATGCAATTTAGATACATGAAAAATCCAGATATTTCTTCACATAACATTAAAACAGGTTTAGCATATTTTAAGACTGCTCTTTAGTTTAAGATCTCAATATGGTAATACTAAAGCATTGTATTATGACAAATTTCTTAACTGTATCCTACCATTTTTCCTTTAACACCTCATCATTTCCGATTCAATTCCCTAAAATTGTAGGTAATCATGGTAACAGGAGACCACCCAATTACAGCAAAAGCAATTGCAGCTAATGTTGGAATCATCTCTGAAGGCAGTGAAACTGTAGAGGACATTGCAACAAGACTACGCATCCCCGTTGAACAAGTCAATCGAGGGTAAGAATTAACATTTGTTGCTTGATCTTTAAAAACACAAGGAAATGTAGACTGATAGATGACAGTAGGGCTGGGTGGTCTTGTGGCCTTGGTACCCCTGCAGATTTTGTTTGTTCTTTTTTCTACATCCCTCTGGAGTTTTTTGTTTTTGTTTGTTTGTTTTTTTGTCCTCCTGGTCATCGAACCTTACTTTATTCTTTGTTACTTAATATTGCCTAATCATATTTTTATATTTTTCTTTTTTCTTTCTTCATCTTGTAAAGCACTTTGAGCTACATCATTTGTATGAAAATATGCTATAGAAATAAATGTTGTTGTTGTTGACTATTTTGCTTATGTGTTCAAAATAATTTCAGTGAAGCTGAAAGTACATTAACATGGTGTGTTTATTAAGTGTTAAATCACTGGAAGGATGGCAAAAAAGGTACAGCAAAATTTGAAAGTGGAAAGTATACATTAAACTCAGGGACAACAAAAACCTTGCAACTATTTGGCCTACCTAAACCCCAATATGGTGGCTTGCCTTATTTCTCATCTTCAAAGTACCAACAAGCATTCAATTTCTTATCTTCTGTCTCGATTCTTGTAACTTCATTCAATCAGTGAACCTTCTACACAGCCTCTCATCAAGACGCACAAGGTCAGCGTTAATTCCCTTGCCTGGGTCATTTCAGTCCAATTGTTAAGAATCACTTTTGAGGCTGGGTGGACCTTACTTATTCCATTGGGATGCAAGTACAGTTGCAAATTTGGTACTATGTGTTGCACCCTAGTGGTTAGGAGGGATATTACTGGCCTCTCGCCACTCTTAAACGGCATCTACTTTTCATGGGCAGTTTAGCTTTAGCCTTCATAGCTCGTGGCTATATACTGCCAATTTCCAGACCTCCATGGCCTCACTCTTTGTCTGGACAGAAGATCAGGCATACCCTGACACCTGGCATACTAAGTCTCTCCCTGACATTGTGGGTCTTTTCCCACCTTACATTAAATCATCCTAATGGTGTCCTTTCCCCTGGTAATCCCATGCCAGCCAGGCAGCTCTTCAGAAAGATTGCACTTTTTTGTGCTGTACCCATAAGATTATGAATGATCTTCTGTACCTAGAAGGTTATAAACGCAATACATGGAGTAAAACATTGTGAATGAACTAAAACAACATAAATCTACTATATTCTTTGTATCTGTATCTTTTTCTGATATTGTATAACATCACCTATTCATGTTGAAATTCTAAAGGGACTCACTTCAATTTTCTTTACAATCTGTTTGTCTGTATAGTGATGCACGTGCCTGTGTAATTAATGGTGGACAATTAAAGGACATGACCAGCGATGAACTTGATGATGCTCTACGTGCCCATCCTGAGATGGTGTTTGCCCGAACTTCACCCCAGCAGAAACTCATCATTGTGGAGAGCTGTCAGCGACTGGTAGGAATAAGAACAGTAATGGGAAATTAAAAAAGGATGGTTAAGAGGACAAGGAACATTGAAAGCTAAAATACAGGCACTTCTTTAGAGGAAGGTTCATAAAGGTCATTATCTTAATGTCAAGGACGGAAAAGGATCTGTAAAAAACAGTAGTAGTATAATTAATATGCACCATAACTTAACATTTTAAAGAACTATTTTTGTTGATATGCTGCATTCTATACATAATGTTCAATATAATATTCAGGTTTATTAATATTTCTGAACACAAAACATTTATTTTTTTCTAATTTAAATTTTTAGTTAAGAAAAAAAATATAACAAAACAATCTAAAAAGTGAAGTACGTATAGTATATATTTAATAACATGTATGTATGTAATAATATAGAACAGTATGTCTGTTTCAAAGACAAAATCAGTGTTCAGGGACAACCAAAACAACACAAATATACTTAATATAGACAAAAAATGAATAACAAAAAATAAAGAACAAGCAGAGAACAAGACCTTTAGACTGATTTTGTTATGGATAACTCACTTGAAATGGCTAACACTATTAAACTAACATTATGGTAATAGTCCCATCCTATAAAGAGATAGCATCTAATTCCCCATTACCATAGCGTGTGCTTCCACTTGTTTTACCATTCTAGTTCACTGCACTAAAACTATGGTAAGTAAACAAAAGGATGAAAGAGTGACACACTCATTATAGGTTTGTAGGGTAATCTTTATTACAGAGTAGAGTGAAGTTCTAACTTGCATGTGCTAATCAACCTGCAATAGTGGCGCAGTGGTAGAGCTCCTGCCTTGTAGTAAGGTGATCATGGGTTTGCGTCCCCGGTCCTCCCAGTGTGGTAGTGCTTTGAGAAGTGAGAAAAGAGCTTTATAAATGTAATGAATTATTTTTATTATTAATGTGTCACCACAGACAGTGTTTTGTAGTATTTAAGGCTTTGGACTGCAAACCCTGAGGTTGTCAGTTCAAATCTCACAACTGACACTGTTTGACTACAAGTCACTTTGACTGCCTGTGCTCAAATTGAAAAACCAAAAGAAACGTAATCAATTGTATCTCAAATGTTGTAAGTTGCCTTAGACAAAGGCGTCGGCCAAATAATAAATATCATAAAATGTCAAGCTGGTGCCATGATTAGTGAGTAGACCTGCCTTACCTTGAATATTCTGTCTTCCTATACTTGGATTAACTGCATGACAGCTGAAACTAAATCAGCATAACAGTTAAAAAAACGCAAAGCATTAAAAGGATGAAGAAAGACAATATGGACCATGCAATGCTACCTCACAAATCTAATGTCCTGGTTTCAAACCAATGAACATTAGAACATTAGTAAAGTTTTGATGATAACAGGCCAGTCAGCCCCAAAAAAGCTCAAAAATTCTATTTCCTAATTTATCTAAAATGACATCAAGTCGAGCTTTGAATATCCTTAAAGTCCTACTCTGTATCACACTACTTGGTAATTTATTCCATGTGTGTATAATTCTCTGTGCGAAAACGTTTCTAACGCTTGAGTGAAATTCACCTTTAACTGTTGTCCCTGTGTTCTTGTTGAACTCACTTTAAAGTAGATCTACTGTACTAATTCCTTTCATTATTTTAAAACTTTAATCATAACTCTTGTTTATCTCCATTTGCTCAACTCTTTGAGGGCTGAATATTTTTTCCAAAAAACACAGTTTCTGGAAAGCAATGGTTTCACTCAGAAATCAACATAAAACATCTGTTGCTGCATGCTGTGGCTGCCAGTTTGCCAAGAATGTGCAGCAGGCTTGCTGCCAGGCTGTCTTTGCATGGCTAGGGCAGCTGTAGCAAGCGGTCATGATCGCAGTGCATTGCAATCTGGTTTCTACCTCTTACCATTGTTAAGTGGCAGTCCTCCTGGTGAACATTGCTGTAGGCGTGTCAGCTACATGAACCTGTACAGCACCACGATTAGCTGGGGACCAGTCAGCTGAAGCTGGAACCTCACATTCGTTTTCGATCACTTGTACCAAAAAATGAGTCCGACAAATCATAATTTAGTTCAGAGATAATAGGCAAAACTTTGTCCATGGAGATATTTTGCTTTACGCATTCTCTTTGCTCTCTCGCCATTATGTCAGTGCCTTGTTTGCTCTTGTTTGCACCTTACTACTCACACGAGTGCAGAAAATCTTGGTCAAACCAATTATGCTAAGTTTCCTTCTAGCAATGAGAGTCCAACTAAAACATAACGGTTGGTTTTGTCAAAATTTACAGCTGATTACCATCATCAACTCCTCCTTTCGACAAAAGTCAACATCAGCCCTGAAAGAATTAAACTGAAAGGTTGAATTCATTTAATCTTTCCTCATAACTTATCCCTGCAGCCGTGGTATGAGTGTTGTCGCTATTCTCTGGACTTTTTCTAGTGCTGCTATGTCTTTTTTGTAGCCTAGAGACTAAAACTACACACAGTACTCCAGATGAAACCTCACCAGTGTGTTTTAAAACTCCACTCATTGCCTCATCATTATCCATATGAATTGCAGTGTTCCCATGTTCTTCTCTAAGTACCTTGGTTTTCCTCCCATGTGCCAAAGACATGCATGTCTGGTTAAACTGTCGATTCTAAACTGACTCCATGTGAACAATAGTGTGACTGTGTGTACAAGTGGGTCCTGTGACAGAGGGGTGTCCCATCCAGGGAAAGTTCTTGTCTTGTACCAAATGCTGCTGGTACTTTAGATTCCCAACTCGATGTTGAATCGTTTTAAGTTGGTTATGTTAAAAAAATTTTTTTTGCAATGTGCATAAATGAAAATACAACAGCTATATACATTAACTCTTGCAAAGTACATTTAAATGCATACTCACCAACAAGTGACACATTTAATTCTGAATACCTGTTTTTGAAGTTCTGTCCACTGTTAACATCACGTGATTGGATGGTCCGTTGTTTAAAGGGGACTACTTATTTACAACTTTTGTGTGTGCTGAAATGTTCAAAAAGCCCCCCAGTCTCCACCTATTCATCATAGTCTGCCTGTGGTGTGCAAGACATACACTCAATGCACCTGTTGTTCTCTTATTTCCTTAACTTCCTTTCCCTTTATGCTACGTAAATAACACATTTTAGTATTTATGCCTTTCACGTCCACCTCTCACTACCACAAACGATGCATCAGGCTACTTAATTACGTAATATCTGACTAATGCAAAATTTAATCATTGAAAAGGAACAATGTATAGGGAGTCTTGTTTGTATCATTTTGGGGATGTCTACAACAAATTTGTAGTACCATAAAACAAACAAAAAAAAACATATTCTGATGGGTACAGAAAATTAATCTAAAAAATAGCCAAAATGACTTTTACCACTTTAATAGCCTGCCACTTGCTCTAATTAGCTGGAGAACTTTGAAGGTGACTCTTGAGAATTATCTGAAAGGTTTACGGTAAATAGAAAAAATAAGGAAATAGTTTTTAATTATGTTGTTTTTTAAAAAATACAAATAGCATGCTGAATCTTGTATCTAAACCAATAAATAAGAAATGCATAAATGAAATACAACAGGATTTATATTTTGTATTTTATAAATTTAGGTTTGAACATTGTAGAAAATATTACCAGAGAACTACCTAATACCTAAATCTACAAAGGAAAGAAAGCCGTACACTTACAGTACATACTGTCATCAACAGGGCTCTATAGTGGCAGTGACGGGTGACGGTGTGAATGACTCTCCTGCTCTGAAAAAGGCAGACATTGGTATTGCCATGGGAATTGCCGGCTCAGATGCAGCCAAGAATGCAGCTGATATGATCCTGCTTGATGACAACTTTGCTTCCATCGTCACTGGAGTTGAGCAAGGTGAGAAACAAAGCAATTCACAAGAAACACGACAGCATGTTAGTACTGGGGAAAAGAAAAACTTAGTCATAGATGTCTGCAATAATATTTTACACTTTTGTTTGTTAATTTTATTAAAGTACACATGTATATATAGTCATTGTACATGTGATGTCTTAAACGTATTATACAGAGTTTTCACATTTACATTTTATTGAGTTGCCCTCTGGAAAATTAATATATGTAATTCTTTTTTTTTTTCACCATGTAAAATCTATCATTTGGAGACAAACAGGCAAATTGAGAAAGCCCAGGTGATGGCCTGACGTACTAATAGAATGTGTGTTACCATCTTCCCCTCTCTGGACATTTTCAGTACACTTATTTCACATTAATTTGTTTTGAAATGTTTCTTTGATTTTCTAATCTTTCTGTACTACGTGTGGGGATTCCAACAATTTATGTATTAAAATGTTGCTTTTTAGATAGATAGATAGATAGATAGATAGATAGATAGATAGATAGATAGATAGATAGATAGATAGATAGATAGATAGATAGATAGATAGATAGATAGATAGATACTTTATTAATCCCAAGGGGAAATTCACATACTCCAGCAGCAGCATACCGACAAAAAAAACAATATTAAATTAAAGATTGATAACAATGCAGGTAAAAACAGACAATAACTTTATATAATGTTAACGTTTACCCCCCCCAGGTGGAATTAAAGAGTCGCATAGTTTGGGGGAGGAACGATCTTCTCAGTCTATCAGTGGAGCAGGACAGTGACAGCAGTCTGTCGCTGAAGTTGCTCTTCTGTCTGGAGATGACACTGTTTAATGGATGCAGTGGATTCTCCATAATTGATAGGAGCCTGCTGAGCGCTCGTCACTCTGCCACAGATGTCAAACTGTCCAGCTCCATGCCAACAACAGAGCCTGCCTTCCTCACCAGTTTGTCCAGGCGTGAGGTGTCTTTCTTCTTAATGCTGCCTCCCCAGCACACCACCGCATAGAAGAGGGCGCTCGCCACAACCGTTTGATAGAACATCTGCAGCATCTTATTGCAGATGTTGAAGGACGCCGGCCTTCTAAGGAAGTATAACCGGCTCTGTCCTTTCTTACACAGAGCATCAGTATTGGCAGTCCAGTCTAATTTATCATCCAGCTGCACTCTCAGGTATTTGTAGGTCTGCACCATCATTTACTCTTACATTCCTCAGGATATTCTGGTTACATTAGTTGCTGACTTTACAGTGGCACTGTGTGAGTGAGTTTCTAGGTGAATGAACCCTACAGTGGACTGGCTTTTTGTCCAGGCCTGGTCCTTGCCAGTATAGGCCATGATACTAAAATAAATTAAGCAAGTTTTAGAATGTTACATTGTATGTAAATGTGAGGTTAAGGAAAACCATTTATACGGTCATGTGAAAAAGTAAATACACCCCATGAAATGTTGATTTTATAACATGTATAGCTAGAGCAAAGTTGGATTTCCTTTAAACAGCATCTTTAATTATAGGTGATGTAATTAAAAATGAAAATAGATATACCATTTCTATTTGTAAAAAAAGTACTCCCACCCTTGGCTCTAACAGCTGGTATATGTCCCCTCACTTAAGGTTTCCTATAACTATCCAGCAGTCTCTAACATCGACTGAAGGACAGTTTTTCCCACTCCTCCATGCATATTTCTTTCACCTGTATGATGTATGAGGGGTGTCTTGTATGCACAGCCCCCCAGAGCATCACAACAGATTCAGATCTCAGCTTTGCCTTGGCTATTCCAGAACTCTCCATTTCTTTCTTTTAAGCCATTCCTTGGTGGGTTTACTGGTATGATTAGGGTCATTGTCATGTTGCAATATCCACCTTTTTAAGCTTTGGTCTTCTGACAGATGGTCTCACTTTATGATTAAGCACTTTTTGGTACAATGAAGAATTTGTAGTGGATTCTGTGATGGTGAGTTGCCCAGGCCCTAATGCACAAAGTAGCCCCAAATCATAACCATTCCACCACCAGGCTTAACAGCTGGCATCATATCAGGGTTCTTCTGGTCAAATGCGGTCTTTGGTTTTTGCCAAACATGTCTTCTGCCACTGTGGCCAATTAACTATCTTTGCATATTGTTTCAGAAATCCAAGTCTTTGCCTGGTGTTCAAAAAATTGTAGTCTTGCCCTGATGTTCTTTCTGAACAGCAAATGTTTCCTCATGGCACACCTTCTTTGTAGATCTAGCTTGTTCACCCTCTTCCAACCTAATGACTCATGCACCTTGACATCAAGGCAAGAGCTTGGACTCTTAAAAACCTCTTTCAGCATCTTCTGCTCTACTCTTGAGTTGAATTTACTGGAGTGGCCTGGCCTGGCCTGGACAAGGTTTAAAATCTTCTCCACTTATAAATGATCTTCAGGGAGAGTGCAATCATTGACTTTGAATTACTTAGTAACCTTTTCAATTCCCAAACTCCTAAGCATCTATAATCACTTTCTGAAGGCTTCAGCAAGCTCTTTTGATCTAAGCATGGTGATAACACTCACTTCAACAACAAATAGCAAAGTAAACTACCCGTCTGAAGATTAAATAAGATGGGCTCAGTCAAGATTCTCTCTAATGATGTTCTAATCATTTAAACGTCATCTGGAGCACCGGATTCTAATTTTAGGTATTTGAGGCAGTGATAAATGTAGGGGTGTACTTTCTTTTTTCATGTGGCTGTATGCATTCACCTTTCTTTTAATGCAGTTGGATGCAACAACCTCTTTTCCATAAAATTATTTTGAAGATGTTGCACATTTTTGAGAAACTATCATTTCATCTCTTGACTTATACATGTAATAGCCTATGTACAGTATTACCAAATCTGAAAATATACATTTTGAGTCATTTGCTTTTTTGTGAATTGCCTGTCATCTACAGTATATCATACTACATTGATAAACTTCCAACAAAATCTTCAAGCAGATTAATCCCTCCCACTACCACTCCAGAGTGGATCGTTCCCCAAATGAAAGAGGACATGTGGTTTCAGTTTATTCAATTTTGGCCTCTGTTTGCAGGACGTTTGATCTTTGACAACCTGAAGAAGTCAATCGCCTACACCCTGACTAAGAACATCCCTGAGCTGACACCATACCTCATCTACATCACTGTCAGCGTTCCTCTTCCTTTGGGCTGCATCACTATCCTCTTCATTGAGCTGGCCACTGATATTGTAAGATTTTTTTAAATTAAATCAATCTACAATGTGTAATGGTTAATGCTACTGCTTCATAGATCTAGCATCCTGGGTTCAAATCCTGTGCCTAGCCAAGGTATATGTAGAGTTTTCACATTCTTCCCATATCTACATGGCTTTCCTTACACAACCCTAAAGACATGTGTGTGAGGTGGACTGGCAACTGCAAACTGACCTGTTGGGTATGTGATTGTGAATGTGCCCTGTGATGGACCATCCAAGTCCATCTGCTTTGCTCTATCCAGGGTGTATCTACTTTGCACCTGATTGCTGCTAGGATAGGCTCTAGCAACCTTGGATCACATCGAGTCATTTTGAGAATAAATGTTTATATACAAATCAGTCAATACAAACCCAGTACTTCCAGTAAAGCACCTTAGGAATACTGTGACTGTACTAGCAGTGCCAGGTAGGAACCAACATTCATGTACTGTATAAACCTGCATTGACCAATATGAGGCAAATCAAATTTGCTTGTATGTTTTAGGGTTGTGGAAGTAAGCCTGAATGTATTTAAACTGGTATTAGTACACTAAAAATGTGGAAATAGGACCTAAAATGGTAATCTATTCTAGGACAAAGCTGTGTGATGGAGTAGTACTACCTGTCACAATGTCTTTTATTTAAATATGGCTAATAATTGCATATACAGTAAGGGTTCATCCATCCAGTACAGGACCACTGGGGCCAGAGCCTATTCCAGCAGTATTAGATAAAATAAGAGAAAGAATCCTCAAAACCTTGGTCCCAATGATAGAACAATAAAGCTCAGAAAATTAATAGAAGAAAAGAAAACCTCCGACTCCTACTACAAAAAGTACTAGTGTATTGTTTCACTGTTTTTCAGTTCCCTTCCGTGTCACTTGCCTATGAGAAGGCTGAAAGTGATATAATGCACTTGAAACCAAGAAATCCTAAAAGAGACCGCCTGGTGAATGAAGCTTTGGCTGTGTATTCCTATTTTCAGATCGGTGAGTCACGTTATCATATTTTAACTGTGGGGTCAAACAGTTAATTCAAGGAGTTAACAGCAAATCAAGAAATATATTTGATTACGAGTGATGATTGTGTAGTATGCCTAATAAAAAGTCCAAATAGACAGTTTTACTATTCTAGGGAGGAGCTGTAAGCTTTCGTAGACATTAAATCTCAGTTCACGCCATTAGATTTTAAGTAGAAGGAAGAAATATCCCTTTTGTGAAAAGCAAGCTAATTTCTGCCGTTTTTTCTTTGACCAGGGGCAATACAGTCTTTTGCTGGCTTTACGGATTACTTCACTGCCATGGCCCAAGAAGGATGGCTTCCACTTCTCTGCGTAGGATTACGCTCACAATGGGAGAACCCACATAACCAAGAAGTTCAGGACAGCTATGGACAAGAATGGGTATAAATTGTTGATGCAGGCACAATATTAAAACATCGCGATTACTTTCGTTTCAGCACATGCATGTGATATCAGAAGATTTAAGTTTCTTTAAACATTAATGAGTATATCGTTATTTTGGTCGATAACACCTAACTCGGGGGTTCGGTGGTAACTGGGCAACAGTCAACTCGGCGAAATACAACTCAGCAAAAGACAATTCGGCGAAGAAACAACTTGGCAAAATACAACTCGGTGACATCCTTTACCAGTTAGGTAATAGTTAGGTTCAAAGAGATTTTTTAATTATATTTAAATGACAACATGATTTAAAATGTTGAAAATAAATTTTTATAATTGACGAACAAACTTTATTCTGCAGATGGAACAAACTCTATCTTACATTGTCTTCTGCAACCAAAATTGCTAATCCTTTATCCATCCATTTTCCAACCCGCTGAATCCGAACACAGGGGTCTGCTGGATCCAATCCCAGCCAACACAGGGCAGGGACCAATCCCAGGCAGGGTGCCAACCCACCGCAGGACACACACAAACACACCCACACACCAAGCACACACCAGGGCCAATTTAGAATCACCAATCCACCTAACCTGCATGTCTTTGGACTGTGGGAGAAAACCGGAGCTCCCGGAGGAAACCCACGCGGACACGGGGAGAACATGCAAACTCCACGCAGGGAGGACCCGGGAAGCGAACCCAGGTCTCTCAACTGCGAGACAGCAGCGCTACCCACTGTGCCACCGTGCCGCCCACTAATCCTTTATATAAATTGTATTGATTTTAATCATATGATAGCGTTATTTAGAATACAAAAGGTGACCTGCGAGTATGGCTTAAGGAATATCTTTACTCTCAATGTATTGGGAGTCTCATAAAGCAGGTGATTCTGTGGATTTTCCGGTGCCCTACCTTGTCATTTAAATATTAAAAAAATCTCTTTGAACCTAACTATTACCTGACTGGTAAAGGATGTCGCCGAGTTGTCTTTTCACCGAGTTGTCTGTTGCCCAGTTGCCCCTGTATGTGGGATGCCATTTTACTAGCCTTTGGGTATAAATCCAGCATGGTGCTTACTTCCAAGTACCCAGTCCAGTATTCTGGACTAAACTGACAAAGTCAACAACAGTGGAAGGCAGGTTTTGCAAAGCGTATTAAATAAAATGGAGTTTCTGAAGAAGTTCTGTACATTACCAAGTGGAAGCACACAGGACATATCTATGTTATTTTCGGTTTTTGCACATATATTGTTTGCTTGCCAATTTCTTTTAATTTTAATTCATTTTTGTACCATCTTGATTTTCTGTATTTATGTAACAATGTTTGTATTAATCATGTGGCTGCTGTGATAAAGGCACTATATTGCGCCTGACCCGGCACAGACTGACCCAGAGGCACGTGTAAAAATACAACACAGACTTTATTTTACTTCAGCTGGAGGGCACGTCTTCCCCGTAATCCCTCCAGCCACAACACAGACCCAAAAGCACTTGATCTCAACAACACAACTCTCCACCTTGGCACCACCACTACTCCCAGGCAACCTCGTCCTCTTCCTCCTGATTCTGGCTCCTGAGTGGTGGATGCTGGCCCTTTTTATAGCCCACCCGGAAGTGCTCCAGGTGTTTGATCACATGTTGTTAATTGGACTTCCGGGCGAGGCTGTAGAGGTGTCCACGCTGGCTCCGGGATCCATGCAGCACCCCCTGGTGGCCACCCCAGATCCCCACAGGGTTGTGGAGAACTCCATCTCCCATGGAACCCTGCGGGAAACTGAGGCACCATCATCAACCAGGGAGGCTGCCACCAAGTGTCCCTTGGGGAGATACTGAGGAGCCCATGGCTGCTCCCTCAGAACATAAGTAGAAGCGGTGTACCAGCCGGGCATGGGACCCGGCCGCCCGCCACACTGCTTTGATCACAATTGTGACGTCCCGGGATGTGATGCTGCAAATAAGGTGGAGCTCACTTCCTCTGTTATCCCTCAGTGGACATAAAAACTCTTTCCTGTTTAGTGCTACTTTGACTTACCCTCAATTAAGACCTAGCATTAGGTTTTGATATCTTTTCAGTATCTTTGACTTTAAGTTTGTTTTCCTCCGATTTTCATTTTGACTTTCTACCATTTAGACTTGATAGTAGGATCACATTGGTGCCCATGTTCTTGTATACAGTCATTAATCTTCTGTCTTTGTCATTTCAGACGTACAGCCAGAGGCTATACCAGGAGTACACCTGCTACACGGTCTTCTTTGTTAGCATTGAAATCTGCCAGATTTCTGATGTCCTCATCAGGAAAACCCGTCGGCTTTCCGTCTTCCAGCAGGGATTCTTCAGGTGTGTTGCTTTCTTTTCATACGTTTTTGTGAAATATTTATTAACGAATGATGCATGCTGTTTTTCCCGAATACTGTAAGAGCTCATTTTTCCTTTGGAAACTTTGGCATTAGTACGTACACTTTAAATGAAGAGCTGTAGTCAGTGGACACTTTATTAGGCACATCAATTGTTTGTAAAATACAGAAATTGTCATCAGGTGCCCTCATGTTTAGGCCTATTGCAGGTTTGTATTCCAACCCAGTTTCTTAATTAGAAGAGAATCCTTACTGATGCCACAGCTTGTTATTTAATGCTCAATGTGTCAAATCAGATTAATTTTTCTAAGAATATCATTGAAATGATTTGTGGAGGGGCGGCACGGTAGCGCAGTGGGTAGCACTGCTGCCTCGCAGTTAGGAGACTTGGGGACCTGTGTTCGCTTCCCGGGTCCTCCCTGCGTGGAGTTTGCATGTTCTCCACATGTCTGCGTGGGTTTCCTCCGGGCGCTCCGGTTTACTCCCACAGTCCAAAGACATGCAGGTTAGGTGGATTGGCGATTCTAAATTGGCCCTAGTGTGTGCTTGGTGTGTGGGTGTGTTTGTGTGTGTCCTGCGGTGGGTTGGCACCCTGCCCGGGATTGGTTCCTGCCTTGTTGGCTGGGATTGGCTCCAGCAGACCCCCATGACCCTGTGTTCGGATTCAGCGGGTTGGATAATGGATGGATGGATGATTTGTGGAGCCAAATTAGATAAGGAATTGTTCATTTGCAGCATGCAAAGAAAAAAACACACACAGACAAAAAAATAATCAAACAACTATGGGATTAGAATCTTCACAAATGAGTTAACTTAAATGAAATTCAACAATGTCGTTAGGACAATAATTGTTGCAGGATCAATAATTGGCTCCTATTTAAGAAATTACTTTGGAAGAAAAACTTGTAGCCAAGGGCTATCAAATTAAGATCCTGAAAGGGTGCAGTGGCTGCAGATTTATGTTCCAGCCTCATTTTTATTTAGCAACCATTCACTGCTGCTAATTTAACATACTGTACTTCTTTTGCTGTAATATAAATGGACTTGCTTAGATATTTTTTCTTAATTGGCAATAAAGAGATCTAAATCAAAATAACCAATGACCAGCTAACTCAGGGGTCTCAAACAGTTCTGGAGGGACACCATTTTCTCACTAAGCACTCTTTTATTTATCTGATAATGATACACTATATGGACAAAAGTATGTGAACACCCCTCTACATTTTGGAGTTCAGCCATCCCCATTGTTAACAGGTGCACAAAATCAAGCCCATAGTCATGCAATCTCCATTGTCAAACATTGGCAGCAGAATGAGTCATACTCAAGAGGTCAGTGACTGTAAATGTGGCACTGTCATAGGATGCCACCTTGGCCAAACGTCAGTGCATGACATTTTCCCTGGTCAACTGTACGTGCTAATATTGTGAAGCAGAAGCATCGAGGAACAACAACAGCTAAGCCACTAAGTGGTAGACCACTCAAACTCACACAGCAGGGACACAGAGAGCTGAAACACACCATATGTAAAAATCATCAGTCATCAGTTGTATCACTCACAACAGAGTTCCAAACTGCCTCTGGCAGTAACATCAGCACAAGAACTGGGCGCCAGGAGCTTCAAGAAATGAGTTCCCATGGCCAAGCAGCTAGCAAGAAGACTAAGATCACTACACCAAACAATGCCAAACATTAGACTCTAAAGTAATGAAAATCCACTCTCTAGAGTGATGAATTGTGCTTCACTCTCCCTCAGTCTGGTGGACAAATCTGGGTTTGGTGGATTCCAGGTGAATGCTATCTTCTGGACTGCGTAGTGCCTATTGTAAAGTTTGGTGCAGAATGGTGTGGTAGAAATTTAATATCTTAGTAAAGAAAGAAACACCCTCTAACAGGACAAATAAGTAATCAGGCAACTGGAGAAAAGCTGCTCATTGTATCTTTTAATTACTCCTCAGCAAAATGCCTTAGAGGGAACATTCTTCAAAAGCAGACTATTACAGCATAGTCAGAATGGTCAGAGAAACAAAGAATAGAGGTTCATTTTATAAACTATTGAACTTATATACAGTGTCAATCAATGCATACATTTACTCTGGCTGGTTTGCTGGTTTACACCCAAATGACTTACATAAAATAAAAGTCTATTATTCCAGTAATGGTGCACTGCACGAATACACTTGACCTGAGCATTCCTAGTTTTCATCCTCTTTCTCTGTACGTTTAGCATTCGTTTGCTCAGAGGTTGATGTGCTTGCTGCTTCCTGAGCAGCTCTTCTCTTCTCCACCCTAGCAGCCCACTTCTTCTCTTCTTCTTTTTTTTTTTTAAATCTTATGAATTTTCATCATTCCATACAAATAGATCAGTTTTTACAAAAAATAGGATTGAAAACAGATAGACCCCCACCCCTGAGAAAGACAGCATGGCCAATGGGGTAAACCTTAGAGCTTGTAAATATACCTAAACTGATTAGTTTAATAGGGCAACAGAGATGAATGGAGAAGAGAGAGAAATGCGGAGAGAATTGCTTCCTCTGTGCTTTAAGAGCTTATTCTATAAATATTATTGATTAGATCTTGTCATGTTTTGAAAAAGTTCTGTACAGATCCTCTAACTGAGAATCTCTTCACGGTAAAACTGATTAAGTCAGTGTTTGTGTTGCAATTACTTAGTACGTTTTCATTAATTTTCACTTAAAGCTGGCACTTAAGTCTTCAATCTGCCTCAAGAATGATTTAAGATATGAAGAGATAGGGGAAGTGACGGCAAAGTGCCAAGATTGATTCTACATTAAATTAAAATAAAATAAAAATCATCATGTGTACCAAATTTCAGTTCAATAGGTCAAATGGTTTGTGAGCTACAGGTGATTAAAAATCCTGGACAGACAAATGAACAGCCACGGTAGCGTATTATATATAAAGATTCTGGTTCTTCTTATACCTTTTGAGATGAGCTACCACCCTTGAACTTTCTGTGCATATAAAAACTGTCCATTTTGATTATTTACAGGATATCTGATAATTTCTTAGTCATCTTTCAGTACATGTTGTTGTTCACTTTATGTTTATCTTCTTTCCTGACATGTTTGCAAAGGTTTCTGACATTTATTAACCCTTTATGCTACTTCTTTAAGATGTAAGCTATGTTACCCTACAATTATTCTTCCATAACGGTCAGGGGCTGTTGCCCAGGTTTTGGGCTAGGCCCCTTGGTTCCAGTGATAGGTGCTCATTCTGCCACTCCAGTCATTTCCAAAATATCACTATACATGTGCTATGTTAGCCAGAGCAAATCAGTAGTTCTCAGCCCTTCACTTTTTTCTTTTCAAATACTTATATTGAGACAGATATTGTATAAACAACACTGGTAGAAATGGGATATAAGTTAGTCTGGTTATTTGGTGGCTCACTTTGCATTCTATTATTGTTTGGCTTCTGGTTAAGAAAAAAATTAAACAAATAAATGCAAGTTAATTAAAATCGGGGAAGCACAGTACGTTCCATTAGTATTAGTCATTAGTTAATAATATACAAGGTTGAAAGAACAAAAACCTGCAGCTACTGTGGTCATACAGCAAATGAGATTGAAACCCCTGCTGAACTTGGTGGGCCTTTGCTGTTGTGTATGAAAATCCAATCCCAGAATCCTATTTCTGTGATGCACAACAATCACACCATTGTCAAACTAGCTTTGAGCAAACATCTTGTCCATTCTGTTTGGTTTATCGTCAAACAAACTTCTTGACCATGTCTAGACTAGTGTACACATTGACTTCTTGGAGGAGGAGGAGGATATTTGTGTTATCAGGCAGGTCTACACAACAAATTGGCTTCTGACAGTTAAAATTAGCAGCTGCTTAGTACAGCCCACAGCCTATTCAAAGTGCTTCTCAAAAGGTTACAACTGCAAGAGAACCTACTTTTTCATTTATGGTAACTGGAACAAGGTCTTGTAAACAAGGTGAAAACTTCAAACAATAAGGTGCCTGAAAATTTTATCTCCTTGGTAATAACCCTGAGCATCTCTCGAACTATTCTATGTAAATATGGTTCTTCCGGAGTGTTACTAGGATTCCTTTGTTTTGATGATATATGGAACATTGAGCCTGAATAATTAATGGAACAGTACTCTGCTGCCATCTTGTGGATCAAATAACATCATATTTCAAAAAAATCATGAATATTTCTTCACTTCTGCAACTGAATGGTAACTCATCAATATTCACAAGTGGAACAGGGCCTTCAACAAAATAAAACAACAGCATATAAACAAAAAGTTGTAAATCCAGTTTTAGAACAAACTGAAAATAAACCATTAGTTGAATTAAGCGACAGTGATGAGGATTAAGAATTGGTCATCAGATGTTCACACGGGTAGTGAAACTGATGTATACAGCACTGTACAACTGAACCACCATGATATGCCTGGTGAATACGGTCGATTGAAGCTTCACTGTGGTATAAGCAGCTTCCTAGCAAAAAGGCAATATGATAATGATCAAGTAAAAGGACAACAAAGCTGTTAGCCCCCTAAGCACTGTTCACAATTAAGCAACTGTCACTGTTCAAGTTAGGGGAAACATGGTAGCCAACAATAACACAAGGGATGCATTGATCATGTTGATCAGGCACTTGCATTCTACATGCTTTTACTGTCCAGATTGTGACATTGGGCTGTGCAATGATTTCAAAACATATCACACAAAGGACGTTTACTAAATCTGCATCAGTACAGCAGTGGACACTTGACATATGTTTCTTAGTGTATTCATGTCGATGTTTTAGTACTTACATGTTTTTGTTACACATAATACAATTTTTTTCTTGTTAAATAAACTAACACTTTTGGATCAGTTTTCCAGGGGTAAACGTAACGCTAAGGAGGCCATCAGCCTTCTGGAACTTTGATACGAAACTGTTAATCACAGCACCCAAACTGCATTTATCCAATTACGTCCTCATTCTAGATACAATGCTTATCCAGATATTCACAGAAAATTAATTCTATATGAACAGAAACTAATAACATTCTCCTTTGTCTTCCCAGGAATAAGGTGCTTGTTACTGCCATTGTTTTCCAGCTCCTTCTTGGTAACTTCCTTTGCTATTGTCCCGGCATGCCAAATATTTTCAATTTCATGCCCATCAGGTAAGACTTTCATTAGCATGTAATTGACATCTTTACTTGGCTTTGAATGAGATCATCCAGTACTAGGGTGTTGTACAGTGTTAGCCATTATGGATGTAGTGAGAAGTCAAGCAGAATGACACCTTTTATTAGCTAACTAAAAAGATTACAATATTCAAGCTTTCAAGGAAACTCAGGCCCCTTCTTCAGGCAAGATGTAATATAGAAATTGAAGTTGCCTGTGTTTATATAGGCACCAGGACAGATACAACATTGGAAAACCTTTAAGTGAGACATCTTAGATGTAAAAAATTAATAAACCTCTCCAGGCTAAGATTCTCAATGAAGAGATCTATTAATTTTTTACATCAAAGATGTCTCACTTAAAGGCTTTCCAATGTTGTATCTGTCCTGGTGTCTATATAAACGCAGGGAACTCCAATATCTGTATTACATCTTGCCTGAAGAAGGGGCCTGAGTTTCCTTGAAAGCTTGCATAGTGTAATCTTTTTAGTTAGCTAATAAAAGGTGTCATTCTGCTTGACTTCTCACTAAAGATCATCCAGGGATTAACACTTTTTAATATAAAAGCATGATGCCCTAATGTTTTGCGCTGTATACAAGTGTATTGCTGCTGTTACTGAGTGTTGATTTTCTACATGGCAGACTCAAAAATAAATAACTGCAACTAAATTTTCACAAATACGATGACTAAGTCTGGATCAATTTACAAAACCCACTAGCACTAACATCCAATCACCTTCACGGTCATATTGTTGTACATCTCACTGCAACCTGTGGAATGGAGCTTGGCTGGATGTTGGTGACACAGAGCCCGTCTTGGTCATTTTCACAGCTGATGCAGCATTCAATGAATATCCTCACAGTGGCCTACTGAACGAGGCCCTAGCTGGATCCACAGGCTGCAGAGAGATGTACTAAGCCTCTCATGTATGTTGCACACATGGTTTCCTCACATGGCCCTGATGAACTTCGCTCCAAAGAAGGCCATGAAATAGTTAAAAAAAAAACATAAGAAAGAAAGTGCAGGCAAACAGTTTTATTCGACAGTATTCAATGAAGTAGAAATGTCTTATTTAGGTTTATTTCAATTACTAATATTACTAAACTAAATTGTATGCATTTTTGTATTGTTTTGACAAAAAAAATAAGGTAGGGAATACATAAAATGATTTCCTGTTTAATAAATGGTAATTAGGTATTCCTGTTAAAAACATTCACCTTACAAAGCGGTTTTCAGGAATGGATTAGTTTTGTAATGCGGGTGAAGCCTCATAATCATGGATCACTGCAATATGTGAATAAATGGGCATTACAATTTTTTCACTAACTCTCTTGTTAATGCAGAAGGTGCGGTGAATCTGGCTTGCATAGTTTTATAAGTCATAGGACATTATAACCACAAGTTACTCATTAAGTTTATCAGCTTCTACCCATGAAGACCAAAAAGATCTGTCATTCACTTAATTTGTCCTCTCTTTAACAAGCTCCCTTCTTCTTCTATGTCTCAAATGTGATAAAATCCAATGTACTTAGACTATTTTTATTTTTTAGCTTCTCATTTACAGTACCTACCACTAGTGTACAAGTGTTTTACCCTGGTACTTTTAAAGAAATTGAACTACATATTTTCTGCTAACCTGATTGTTACATGTAAATTCCTCTTTCATAATCAGAGTCCAGTGGTGGTTTGTGCCCGTTCCATTTGGGATCCTTATTTTTGTTTATGATGAAATCAGAAAACTTGGGGTTCGAAGACATCCAGGAAGTAAGTACTGTCCAAATGGCATATAGTACTCTGTAGGATATTAAGAAAAGAATTGGACATGACAAAAGCTTACTTAATTATTACAACTACTAAAATTGTATGATGGAAATTGAACTGTATACCAGTGGTCTCAAACTCTGGTCCTGGAGGGCCGCAGTGGCTGCAGGTTATCATTCTAAGCCTTTTCTTAATTGGTGACCAGTTTTTGCTGCATATTAATTCCTTCTCCTTTCATTTTAATAGACTTGTTTTTTTTAAGATTTGTTCCTCTGAATTGCTTAATTTCTTTCCTTAAACGGCACCCATACAGAAATGAAATGTGAAGTGAGGGAGCCAACAGAAGACCAACTAAGTCGGGGCCTCAAAATACAACCAATTTCACTCCAACCAGTTGCTTAATTAGGCGGCGAGTCTTGTCATTAATTAGGCCCGTTCTTTAATTCCATGGCTTTTTGCTGCTCTCATTGTGCAATGGCAGACATTTCCAAAATTATTGATTTGCTTTTTTCTAAGAGCACCGTTAAAATGTTTTGTGGACCTGAGCAGATCAGCATTCCTGAGACTCTCACCTTTCTTTATTTTCAGATATTGTGTGATGGTCTTGTTTTGGCTCATTTTATATCTCATTATTGTTTGACTGCTAATTAAGGAAAAAGAAACAATTGAGGGGTCCGATTCTTCAAAAACAAGTCAATTTAATTCAAGTTAATTAGCAGCAAAAACAGGTCATTATTTAAGAAAGGGGCTAGAATGAAAACCTGCAGCCACCCTGGCCCTCCAGGACCTGAGTTTGAGACCACTGCTGTATACAGTCATATATAATATCTTAATGACACCATAAACATTTTATTTTAGTTTGAGCAGGAACATATAACTAAGCTTATAGATTACAAAATGTTACATTTAGAGAAGGGCTAATTGGTCTATTATTACATATGAATATTGGGCAAATGAAAATAGTTAAATATAGATGTTACCAGCAATAATAAAATTACTATATTAAACAACAAACGTTGTTAACATTCATAATTATGGCATGTATTTTGAGAGTGCACAAATGAATAGTTAAGTAGAAAAGTAACGCTAAGTCTGATGAAATGCAAACAAAGACTTAGCAGCATAAGTGAATGTTTATTATACTGAAGTACAAATATTCAACAAAACACCTCTAATTTGTTCATGTATCAGCATACCTGTAATCACTTTTTTGCAATAATAAAACATGCACCAATAAACAGGTCTATCTGCTTCCTCTTTGACATTTTTTCTTCTTTCACTTGTAGGCTGGTGGGACAAGGAGTTGTATTATTGAATCCATCACCTGGAATATAATGCTCAGAGCCGGCCAGTTGATTAAATAGCCACTTTGTTCAATAAGAAGTTGTGACAATGCAACATAAATCATCAGGCTGTAGAGATTGATTTCATCCTTCCTCAGGATGATATTGTTAACTGCTCAAATTGATTTACCAGTTTGTCTTCTGTGCATAATGCATGACACAATTCTGAAGCACTAATTCTATGATATGTTTAGATCTTACATTCAGTGCGAGCACGGCTGACTGCACTGTATATGTTATTTAAATGTTTTGTCTCAATAAAAACCTCCTACATAAAATTGTCATTTTCTAAATTAGAAAGAACATTTAGCTTAAGTAAAGCCCCAGATAAAAAAATGCTTTGCTGAGTAAGTCTTTTAGTCTCGGAAGACAAAGTGCTATGCTTTTGCTCAGATAATAACTTTAATCCTATGATGGAGTGTTTCTTTATTTAGTATTTATCTCTGCCTTAAAAAAAAAAGGTTGCCAAAGCCACATTGACTATTACCTGAAGTGAGCAGTTTTGAGAATATTACGTTATTATTATAGTTTTACAATATTACAATTCTTCAGAAAAAGGCTGGAACTTAGCTGAATAAGCAGACCACCATTATAAACACAGTAAATGTCCATTTCATTAGTCTTAATTTGAAAAATAACAATCCTTGCCCTGAACAATTACAAAGTCTATTTATTTAGCTTGGTTCCCAAATAGAAAAAGTGTTATATTGTATGTCATTCAGATTCCAGCATAAAGATGTGATATTGATAAATCCTACAATTTGACATTAAAACACACATAGCATGTAACGGCACAGCAATAACAAGCAGTATAGATTCAAAAGCTTTTTATTTAACTGTAAACTCATGTAATATTTTATAAAATTTATCAGTTTAACATACAAACTTTAAGTGTTAAGATAGCTATTCCATTGTTCAACATATAATACATACAGTACAATTTGAGGAGTGTCAAACTTCTCAAGACTGTAACCATATGGATTTAGTGTTTCAGTCAATAAAGTGTTGGGGGGCAAGGCACATAACTGTCTTGGTTACTACCAAATGTTTCAGCTATTTAATGCATACTGTAGATAAAAAAAATAAATCAATTACATTATTATATTATAGCTAAGGAATAGATAACAAAACTGTATTTTATGCTTGCATTTATCAACTGAATATGTATGTTATAAATTGGCATGAGAGAAAAACAACTGCTGACCATTTTAAGGTAAACAAATACTTTTTTATTGTTGAACAATGTGTTTTAAATACAGTAATAAAAAACAATGAAAAACATTATTTGAAGGTGTGCTGAACTGCTTATGTACTCTTATTTCTTGCTGCAAGGAGGTTTGCTCTTTTGATTCAGTTGCTATGAACGAGCATGATGTAGAGAAAGAGTGAACAGAGAGAGATGGACCCTGTTAGCACTGCTTTCACTAGCAAAGCTGTCCAGCTTCCCAGTACAAACACATGAACAAAAAGTCTGAAAAACAGAAGACAAAAAGAAGGATTCTACTTAAAACAATGAGAAAAGATTCACAGGTCATGTGACAAGGACAAACAGATCAAAAGAAAATAAAACAACAACAAAAAAAAAAAACAAGTGGAATTTACAGCCAGTTGCAGTCCTTGATCAGCAATTTGTATTTGAAGAGTTTAGAGCACATCTTTCACCAAATGCTTCCCCGTACTCGAAATGCTCCTCTCTCAAAGTAATGATGCAGAACTGAATATTCTAATATAGTTACTATTAACCCATCTCATTTTGAAGTAAGAATGCACTACTAAAATATGAATTAGGACAGCATTATGGACCTCCAATCAACTTTCTGTATTCACTTTGTTTATTTTCATAGCAGTGCATCCACATATTACTTTGAAATCTATGAAAGCTGAATGAAGAATTACCGGAATTACATTTTCTATATTTCTAAGTTCAGGGGAAACAAAAAACAGTGTACTGATTTATGCTATTTACAATATAAGAAAAATGTCTTGGTGCACTACTATTGGTTAAGTATGTATTTCATATGTATTTACTCTTTATTAATTATGTAAAAATAAAAATGGTTAACACATGTACTTTGAATGTTACAACGAAATTTTAGCACATCAAAAACAAAAAACAAAGCGTCTTTATGATTTTTGCACTATAAAGAACGTACAAAATGATCTGGTCAAAAGATAATTACAGATGCCAACTGCTGAGTAGGAAGAATGCTTCAACTTTATTTTTGGGAATGTCACATTCGATGAAGGCAGCAAAATAAATTGTGCATTTAACTTTCTTTTTTATTTTTTCAACATGGGTATAACCTTTACTTTTTCCTTTGCAAGGATTCTTTATATACTTATATGACAGAAAAACAATCATTATACTTCACTGTGTTTATTATTTCAGTGCTCTGCTGCATCCATTTTGTTCTTCACCTGTAGAGCATAGGATAGTGATATTCTACTTGATGGAAACACCAATATTTTGGAAACCACTGTATGACATAATATAATAATAGTCGTAGTTTCATTTAAAGGTGCATGAAAGTATTAAAGTAAATATATACTTATCATAAAAAGAAATGCAATAGCTTGAGAAATGGACTCTGTCCAATTGACAGCTGGCTTATGGTAATCTCTGTAATTGGGCAAAGACTGCGCTAACTTTGAAAATCGAAATTTAAACATATTATTGCAATTCTAATTTTTCCGAACAATCTCTATATTCAATGGATAGCAAAAGGATGAAGCAAAAGCTTTTCTACAAATTGCACTTGAAATCTCTCTTGACTAAATCGGGACAGACACATGTTTAGCTTTTGAGGTCTCAAACACTTGCATAATGAATACTGAGATGGGAAAATCCTGAAATTTAATAGGCACTCAATGTTAAATCATTTGGCATGTATTGCTTTCAAGGGCCTTACTCACTCCATTATAAAAGCTTTGTAGACACATAACCCCAGCAGGACTGTAACGGGCAAGCGAAAGCTCTTGGGAAGATCATAACGAGTAAACATCCAAACAACTGCTGCCATTGCAATATAATGTACCTAGAAAATAAACAAAGAGGAAGCACTAAAATATTATTATGTGAAGCTCTAACAGCTTAAACTCTAATATATAGATATCTCTACTTCATATGACAAAGGTTAAACATTATGACATCAAGACTTTATATTTAGCTGAAAAAAATAAGTTAACTAATATGTATTCATTCTCTATTAATTCATAAAATGGCTGAAGTGCTAAGTATGCCATCAAAGACGAACACCATCAATGCTGAAACCCGGCACCCATGCCTAGTATGTGCATCTTTCTGATGACACTAGAGGTAGAAATCCATGACAGTATTTTTTCTTTTTTGTAATATTGTTTAGCTGTACCAGCTCTAGTACTAGACAAAGTGATTGCCAAAGATGTGGGGTCCTGTCACATTATTACCTTCAAGTGTTTTGTGAGCTAATGCACTACCTTCATATTGCCAGCCTTAAAATGAATATATTTGAGGAAGGATGGCAGCGCTTTAAAACACTTCAGATAAACTGGTATTTCACAATAGATTTGCCAGCTTATAAAATTAAGAGGGCAAAATGTGCAATCATTTGGTGCAAATGGGGAAAAGAAAATATTAAAAATAGTATATATAGATAGAAAATAATAGGAAATGGCTATGGTTTATTTAAAGATTAGTCATAGTCAATAATGTAGACATAAAATACTCTACTGTATATACAGTATTATAGTGAGGGGGCTTCATAGTGGTTGGAGAATGTGTATACAGTGATCCCTCGCTATATCGCGCTTCGCCTTTCGCGGCTTCACTCCATCGCGGATTTTATATGTAAGCATATTTAAATATATATCGCGGATTTTTCGCTGCTTCGCGGGTTTCTGCGGACAATGGGTCTTTTAATTTCTGGTACATGCTTCCTCAGTTGGTTTGCCCAGTTGATTTCATACAAGGGACGCTATTGGCAGATGGCTGAGAAGCTATCCAGCTTACTTTCTCTCTCTCTCTCTCTCTCTCTCTCTTGCGCTGACGTAGGGGGGTGTGAGCAGGGGGGCTGTGTGCAGCTGCTTCCTGAAACGACATGCTGTGCTGCACGGAGCTTCGCATACTTAAAAGCTCAAAGGGCACGTATTGATTTTTTATCTCTCTCTCTATCTCTCTCTAACTCTCTCTCTGCTCCTGACAGAGGGGGTGTGAGCTGCCGCCTTCAACAGCTTTGTACCGGCGGTGCTTCGCATACTTAAAAGCCAAAAAGCGCTATTGATTTTTTTTTTGACTGCTTGCTTTGCACTCCTTTGAAAAGGAAGATATGTTTGCATTCTTTTAATTGTGAGACAGAACTGTCATCTCTGTCTTGTCATGGAGCACAGTTTAAACTTTTGAAAAAGAGACAAATGTTTGTTTGCAGTGTTTGAATAATGTTCCTGTCTCTCTACAACCTCCTGTGTTTCTGCGCAAATCTGTGACCCAAGCATGACATTCTAAAAATAACCATATAAACATGTGGTTTCTACTTCGCGGATTTTCCTATTTCGCGGGTGGCTCTGGAACGCAACCCCCGCGATGGAGGAGGGATTACTGTAATCCAACTTGTGGCAAACATATCATTCAGAAATATGAGATTTTCTTTAAACAGAAAAACTGAAAAAAATGTATGAGGTTCTACAATAGTAGATTGAGGAAAAAAAAGTATTTTTTGATGTTATAAATTACAATACAGTGAATAAAAGACCACAGAGTTATACAGAGGTGGGTTAGAATTCTTCCTATTAAATATGGTGGCAAGTCAGTAAAGCAGGGCATATTAAAATAGTCATCCTATTATGTTTAACTCCAATTAAGAAATTTAAAAGATTAATTGTGACTTACAAAAAAGCCAATGAGTTTTTACTAATATGATAAGAGTGTAGAAAATTCCCAGAAGGCATCACTTACAGTGTGGTTCAGGCATTGTTCAGGATATATTTTGGATAGTCTTACTCCACATAGGCATCCACATAATGTATAGTTTTAAAGTAACCATTACTTAGACCTTTCATGGCAAAGTCCAATTGGCAACAGATATGCAAAAGAATCATTTGAACATCTGACAGTGTTACCATCGCTACTCTACCCTATCCTAGCTTGGGGGAGCAAATATCATTAGTCTTAGAATACAAAGATAATTCCACTGAAGCACCTGGAAATCTTTCTGAATATGCATAAAATGTTCAACAAATGAAACATCACATTCCCCAAAAAGGCAATGAATGTTACAGAATGATTGATCGATTTAAAATGAACCACAGAGTGTCAGGAAAATGTAAAATATAATCCCATAAAGTGCTGTCCTTTGAAACATTTTAATACTCACAATGCACTAACAAAGTACAAATGAAAGTCAAAACAATTTAAAAATCATAAAAAAGACAAAGTACCAGGCTAATATTGGAGTCAAAGCTCATCTGAATATACTTCCAGTCAAACTCGATTCCCCGTGCTCCTACCCATAAAGGAATGCACCTGTAGGACAAAAGATGAAGAGTTAGCACAGGAAATATCTGCAAATTTAATCCTCTAATGAGAATTTGTATAATTCACTTGAACTTATACAATATTAATTACAGTGGCATATCATATGACATAATAGAAAAGAAGTTATTAAAAGAACAATTTAAAATGAATGAAGCTTTAAGAACAAGCTCTAGCTTTGCCACAGTTCAGTATTAATATATACAGTATTTTACAAAAGTGAGTACACCCCTCACATTTTTGTAAATATTTTATTATATATTTTCATGGGACAACATTGAAGATATAACACTTTAATACAAGAGGAAGGAGAAGGAAAAACAGTTTGCCCAGAGAAATACCATGTTATGAATATATAGTAATATTAAAATAATCTGGATAAAACATCAGGCCATTACAGGGGCTATTCCTGCAAGGCAGCCAACAATCCTGCAGCTAATAAAGCAATTTTGAAAGGAGGGATGGATGGATGGATGATGGATGGAGGATGGATGGATGGATGGATGGATGGATGGATGGATGGATGGATGGATGGATGGATGGATGGATGGATGGATGGATGGATGGATGGATGGATGGATGATAGATAGATAGATAGATAGATAGATAGATAGATAGATAGATCCCAATAACATTACTCAAAGCTGTTACGCTACACTTGAAGCATTTAATGTCACAAAAACAAATTCTGCACTAGTCACTGTCTGTGTGGAGTTTGCAAATTCAACTCCTACAGCCCCAGAAACTGTTTAGGTGGATTGATTATTCAAAGTTGACGGCCTGGCACTCTGCTCAGATAGTAAAAACTAAGGGTTAATATAACTATCCATGCAGTAAGCAACTCTATAAACGGTGACAAAACCTGCCATTAGATTTTAGTTCGACTCTCTTTGCTAGAAGGAAAGTTAGCTTTGTTGGTTTGACCCAGATTTCCATGCGCTTGCAAGAGTAGTGAAGAGCAAACATCGATATCTGGTGAGAGATTGAAGAGAATGCACAAAGCAAATTACTCCATGGATGGAGTTTTGTATATTATCTCGGAATTGGACTCTGACCTGTCGGACTCAGATTCTGATGAAAGTGATCTGTAGATCGAGATTGAAAACGAAAGTGAAGTACCGGCATCAGTTGATCGATCTCCAGCTAATTGTGGTGCCGAACACGATTGTGTAGATGAAGACCGCCACTCATAAATGACGTGAACTGTTACTAAAATAAATTTAAACTCAAAATACTGTAAATATCATAGTAGAAACATTTGTAGTTTAAAAATTTTTTAAAACAAACATTTGTGACACCCTCAGTGATGTGCTGTACCTGGACATGATGAGCTCTGCTGTAGCCCATCCCATAGCTGCTACCATGATTTTGTATTCACCTTTCCCAGCATTTCTTGACATGACAAGGTGTAGCCCAAGTAAGTCTGCCAGATCAACTGTTGCTTTCATAAACTCCTAAAAGCAAAAAAAAGTTAAGAATTATTTTCTGTTAATAATTCAAATTATTCTGTAAATTCTGTAAATGTGCCTGAATAGTAAAGAAATGGTCTTTGAGATGCAACAACGCGGTGTGTATAATGACTGCAGCATGTTCTCTAAATTTTGTACTTAATGGTCTTTGAAGCTTTATGAAGACTAATATTAGTCACGTCAGATTAAAACGCCCTTAATTACCAAGTGGATATTATGTCACATGTTCCTTATTCACTAAAAGCAGAACCGCTAAAGTAGGTTTGTGACAAGATCCAAAGCAAAGAGTTCTCAGATACACCTGCTAGAATAAAAAGATGGCAACTTTTTTTTCACAAATGACCTATAAAGTTTGACACTAAGGGATGTAGTGATATACTATTTGAGTTAGTTTAATATTTCACACTTTGCATTCATTTGAAATAAAGCAAGTATACACTGTTAATAAGTGATCAATGCTTCAAGTTTTTTTTTTTTAACCTGACAGAATTTTATTTAGAATAATTTTATGACAATTTCACTTTATAAATAAATCACTAAGTTAAATGTATTGTTCAAGAAGTATAATAAATATGAAACCTTGAACATATACTGTATGTTGTTTGAGAAGCTACCTTTACAAGCCTAAAACTGAATACTTAGCAACTTTAACAAAACAAATTGCCCTCATAATGTAATATTGTGACATGCAAACTTGTTAATATAATTTATAAAAAATTTAATTTACCAAAAGCCTACTAACCAAAAAATACATAACATAAAAATGTATCCTTCAGCGCGATAGTACTGCAGCATGACAATTATATTTAAATACTGTACACAACACTTTGACAGTGACAGGAGAATTCAGATATTACCAAAAATACAAAAGTGACAGTTTCACATTAACTTGGTCACATTTCATATTGTATTTATTACTATATAGTAAAACATTACAGGACCATTATATATTTTAACAGAATGCACGGGCACCATTTTTGTCACTGGCATTTGAAAGGAAAGATACATTTATACTTATTCTTACATCTGCACAATATGATATTAATACATAATACGGTGTTAAGTTATAACACAAGTGTTAATACATGATAATATAATGTAAATATGGCAACACTCCGCTTCTTACCCCAACAAAATCGTATACTCCTGCTCCTCCCTCCCACGTGGGAAAAAATGTGGCCAAGAAGAGCATCTAGAATAAGACAAGATAGAAGAATGTAAATAATAAAAAATGAGTAGAACATCATCAAATTTCAAAATTGCTTTCAGTTTTTTTTCCTGGGGTCTTGTTCTTTCTTTGCAGTGAGACTCGGCCTTTCCATGTTTTTATGATGCCACTTCCAGTAGCACCTTCTATGGCCCTTCTACTCATCAAAAATCAGCCAATGTCTCTGCAGTACATGTGTTATCATATTCATACGAACATTTTGAAGACTGCACTCTTCTTCCCCAATGAAATGGAACATCTTCACTGTATTAGTGAAACACTAATAAACTGCTAGCAAATTCATTAAGCCGAGTTACTTTTTATATTTTCTCTTGAACAAAATGTATGCAATTCACTTTATTTTTCCTCTCTGTTTAAATGCATCCCTAATAGACATAGATAAAAATATGAGCTACCAGGTAGAAGAAGAAAGTCTAAATAATAATGCAACAAGGCTGAATTAAAAAAAAAAAAAATAACATAAAGGGTTATTAAATAACATCACATATTTCAAAGGTGAAAAGAAAATACTGCCACCATTTTCTAATTCATATCAAAGACCTATAAAAAAGTTTCTGAAGCACAAAAAGTCTAAAGATGTTGAATGAAATATGTATACTAAGTCAAGGTTGTTTATGTCTGTTAAACATTGTTTTATGTTGTTTTCTTATTTTGCTGCATTTGTAAGTACTAGCATGATGAGCTTATGAGTGTAACTGCTCTTTAACATAAAATTCTAAATGAATTCTAAAATATAAAAAAATACAAATACATCACTTTTATTTATTATAAATTAGCTAGGGTACCTAGTGCTGCACAGGGTGGAATAAAGTACAGGTGCAGTCACTAAATAAATGAATTAAAAATTTTAAAAAGTTGGTTTAGCTTTAGTACACATGCAAAAAACAATTGACTAAGCTTTTTTTTTTTTTTGGAATAATGTAGCATTTTAGGGTTGCCATCCATTACAACCACTCCCACTCCAATGAAATATTAGAAACACCATATAGCTTATATTTTAAGTTGGACCAATGCACATGCAAAATGTTGTGAAAATTGGTTCAGCCATTTTTGAGTGATTGGCAATGAAATGGGGTCCTTTGTATGCAAAATGAATTAATAACAGCAAACAAAGCAAAAAAAAAATTCAAAAGACAAACCGAGGATATTACAATTTTATTTATATGAATGTGCAATCAAAGGAATATTTATCAAAAAGTGACACTGCAGATCAAATAGGCATGTAATTGGATGGGAATGATAAGTCACTGTAAAATCCCTAGAGATGCTAACAAACAGAGAGTTAGAGAGCTACTGTTAAATGTCCACAAGATATCAGACATGGTAAGCTTATAAACAGCTGAACATTTAGATATCAAAACTGCTTTGAATAATCTGATAAAATTGCTGTTTTCTTTGGGTCAGTATGCTTCACAGCAGGCAAAAAGGGTAGGAATAAAGTGCATGAAAAAGCCATACAAGATAAATCTGCTTTGCATAGTATCATCAGGAGATGATCTCAGACCTAACTCCCATTGCGGTGTTATGATTATTTATAGTCTGTTTTGCCAGCTGTGCGACTAATTGCTCATTAACAGAGAGGTTCTGGTAATTAATGAGGATCCACACTGCACTCAATGTTACAGCAGAAAAAAAAAGAAGCACATTCTACTCCAGTGTTTACATGAATAAATCCTTACAAGACATTCTTAGAAACACTAAAATTAAATCATAATTTAAACTTTAGGGAAAGTCTTTGCAAATCATAATGATACAGTGTTGTATTGATCATGGAGTGTAAAATTTGCTTCAGGTCTTTTTAAAATGCTTTAACATTCACATTCCATAACCAAATATTAAAAAGCTATTTTGATATTTTAAAATTATTTACTCATGACTTTCTTTTAAACTAGTTGGTTAAGATCATAATTCAACCCCCCAACTCTTCCCCATCTCTCTCTCTCCCTCTGTCAATTGTTACTTAGGTTAAAGCTTTAAACTATGCAAATTGCACAAGAGATATGGTTATTTCATTGGTAGTTTTGGTGAATACTTATGCTATAACTTATGTTCCATTTTTTGGTTGTTAATTAATTTAGAACAATGCCTAGATATTTTTGCTTTGCTCCCTCCCCCAACCATAACTTATCGTCTATGTGGAAAGGGTGAAAGGTTTAGATTTGTCAAAAATGTTCATCTCCGTTTTTCGATAGATCTCGATATTTTAGGGTCCCCTGATACTGAAAACATTGACATCTCAATGATGGTGTGTATCTGTCTGTGTGTCACAGTTTCTTGAGGACAGTTTAGTGCTAAATCAACTGGACGGAAAAATACCAAATCCGAAAGTTAAGTCTGTTATGAGATGACGATGTGCAGATTAGTTTTTGAGCCAAATTAGAACAGAAACAGGCACTCTAGTGGAACCCTCAAATACCGTAATTCTGCAATGAATTATGAATTCTTCTTGTCAATTGCTATCGTAATAACCTATTTTATGATCAGAAAGATCAGCAGAATTATATAGAATAATTTGGGTAACTTGGTTCCCAGAGTGCAAAGCCTACTGACAATCGCGTCCGAATTTTTTCGTGTTGACACTGTAAAGTAGTTTATGTTGATGAGTGTTAAAGAGATCTCAGTTAAACACATCATGGTTAGATGCTGTTAACACTGTAAAATGTGAATTTGTGAATTTCCCCCTGGGATTAATAAAGTATCTATCTATCTATCTAACTATCTATCTATCTAAATGGATAGTGAATCACTTTTATAACTAGCACAACAATTTTTTTTCCCCAAAGTACACCGATTATTGTTAAAAGCTGCAACCAATGTTTAGTTACTTCTGAATGTAGAAGGGTACAAAGACATTTGTCTGAAGACTCATGAACTCAACAGGACAAAGGCTGACATTTTGTTGGTAGAGAGAATGCCGACTAAGCTATCAAAAACGCCCATAAGCAGAAATCTCTGCTGAAGGATTTTAAAGCAGATATTAGGTAAACCTAACAGCATTGAAAGACTTCAAGAGAAAGCAACAGGCAATAATGGCATCAACAATTATGTTTGATCCTGCTGTCAGCAATCTTAAATGGCAAGACAAGCTTCCCTGGAAAATACAGGGCATCACCATTAAGGACAAACCATGCACAGGCGTGGTACGCATGCCACAAAACTGTTAATATGCACTATACTGTATATGAACATAAACTAAATGTGCACAGAATAATAAATAATACCAGCTATCTGGGCTAACACCAAACATGACTGATCACTAAATAGCAAACTGAAACAATTTCCACATGCCTTTAAGCAGTTAATACAGTAATAAGTGCTCAGAAATCTCTCCCTAGATACAACTATCTGGTCACAGGCACATTACAGAGAAAACTGCTTTTTTTAAATGAAACTTAGTGTGAAGGCTTCTATTAGCAGTAATGTGATTTAAAAAAATAACTGAAAAATGCTGTGGTGATCAAGTATTTTTTCCTTCATTTTTAAAATATTAACTATAATGAAAGCTGAGATAAAGATCATCTTTAAATCTTTGTTTTCTGTATGATTTTGATTATTTTTATAGTCAAAATCGCTGAATTGGCGCATTTCCTGTACAAATACAGGGGAAAATGCAAGGTGCAGTAGCAACGTGCCTCACCTCACCTCACCTCGGACAAGGTGAGGCAGACAGTACCATGTCACTCCGACAGGGGCAAATGTGAGCCCAACAGGTGCTTGCTGCTAATAAGTTAGCGATATCAGAAAGTCAAGTGCACTGCAGTGGTCTGTTTAGTTTTATTTTTTTGTTCCGACTGACTACCAAAATGGAAGATTAAGATTTTTAAAACTAAAGGAAAATAAGGAGGACTTTTACAAGAAAGTGACAAGAGATTTTTGTGGAGAAGGATAGACGCATGGACTTCATTTACAAATAAAGACAAGACCATAAATGGTTTTTAATTTTATAAAAATTGGAATCAGACTAAGAAAAAACAATCCAATATTTAAAAACTAAATTTTGACTTTAAATAAAATATTCTTTTGTTTCTCTTGTTATCTTTTTGTTGAACAGTAAATTGATTAAAGCATGAAAATTAAAAGCTTTTAAAAACAAATAAATATTTCAATTAAGGTTAAAATTGAAATCCATTTTTTTGTTTGTACACCACTCTGTACTTTCATTTGTATCGAATGAGTATGAATTGTGGAATTGCAATGGCAAATTTAGAACACATGGAGGATGCAGAGCAAATGCGCTCTCTCGGCTCTCTCTTACTGCTATAAATGCAACGTTCTTTCTTAGCCAAATATGTACCTTACCTATGTGTGTATAAAGAATGCTGATGAGATATGGAACATAACCAGTAGCCAATGTGCATGCTGCCAATTCAATAGTGAATAAGTGATTCTTTTTCATATATTTGTAAAACTGGCTCTGAAGGAGTTGGTGCCTCACCAGCCATGAACCTCACCACACATCACTGCTTAGAATTATATACCTGCATGAGGCTTTTTTTATGCTATGTGACTCTAAATACAAAATAACTATTTGCATTAAAATTAGCTGTGCTGTTACCAAAGGTGGCTAAAAAGAAGGGAATAGCCAGTGGAACATTAGAACAAGGTCTCCAGAACTTGTTGAGAGCCTTTAGTAAAACGGCCATGAAAGGGGGTTTCAGCCAGGAACGGCTAAAGTTAGAAAGCACTTTTGACAGTCTATTAACCTTTACTGTTACACTATCAATAGGGGCAGAACCAAGGTAGCAATGTCCAACTGCTTAATGACTTACTGTAAGTTAAAAACTGGTTAGGCAGTTGGATGGGAAACCAGAAGGTCATGGGCTCACTTGCTCTAATTATTCACAAGTCACAAGTATTAAATTCAGCTAAATGGACATGCAAACAATTATACAAAAATTGCATAGTGTTTTAGAATTGCAGTCCTGTAAAACAATACAGTAATTACAAGAAAAAAATGTCATTGAGTGAATCTCACCTTGCAGAGCTGCACAAAGAGGTAGGTAGCTCCAGCCTGGACACATCTCCAGAATGCATTATACTCTGAACTACAATAAATGAAAGAAAAGGCTGACATTAAAAGACAATTTCAGCAATGTAGCCGGTGTCTTCAAATGAATTGATTGTACTACGGTTTCCTAGTCATCACTTCCTTCTTGAAATATATATGCATCAAGTCAGATCAAGTCAAATGGCTTTACTATCATATCACCCATAATACAGCATTGCAGCATAGAGTAGCATGATATAATGTTCTCCAGGACTGTGGAGCAACATATACATAAACACAGGATAAGTGCAAGACAGCAAAGAACTATACTATACAAGAAAGAAAGAAAGAAAGAATATATAGTAATAAATTGAAATAGTAAAATAAATAAACAAACTAAAAGAATTAGTTTGGATGCTACAGAACCTTCTGCCATATGAAGTAGGACAAAGAGGCCATAAGAGTCGTCCTTCACAATCCAGCAGGCTTTGCAAATGCACGCTAAGATGTCTTTCATATCTGTATTCATTATTTAGCAAAATCTTCATACCTACATCTACTGAACCAATGTCTATAAACTCTAATGTCACCCGATTTATGGTTATACTTATTTCTTCTTTCACTTTATACTTGGACATTTGCTGGTGTATCCCAGTATTTGTTTTCTGTGCAATTAAGCATGCATTTGAATACTGCTCTACTTATTGAACTGTGTTTTTGACATGAAAACACATTATATTCTGTAAAAAGATTAATCAATGAAAACCCTTAAACAATTTGATTCTCTTCTTTGGGGATCAATTTGGAGCGATCCAGGCTCATTAGGGGGATCAGTTCATCGCACTCAGTCATTGAGAGCTAATTTAGAGTCCCCAATTAACCTACCATGGGCATCTCTGGGTCATGGGTAGGAACGCCATCTACAGCTAAACCTGGCAAAGATGAACTATTTTGTTATTCTAGCTCGTCCCTCAATTCAGCACCACATCACTGTTCAGCTTGGCTCTTTATCGCTAACACCCAAGTTGCAGACTTACTCAATATCCACAACATTAGACTGTATCTGACAGAATATGTAGCACAATTCCTGGGCCAGGCTTTGGTCTTGTCATGTCTGGACCACTGCAGCTCTCTGCTGGTAAAATGCAACAGCAGGTCTAGTGTTCATAAAGGTGAGACGGACACACATCACTTCTCTTTCCAGTTTGCTACACTGGGTTTGTATACTGCTGTATATTAAATTGAAATTCTTGATGCTTGCCTAGAGTAGTCAACAGGTCAGCACCTACATATATGAAGACACTTGTGAGATCCTATGCTCCTTCCTGCCCACTCAGGTCTGTTGATGCCATCCCTACTTGGTATTAAATCTCAGACCAGACTCTTTTCATGTATAGCTCCTGGTTTGTGGAAGGAGCTGCCCACCTATATTCAAAATTCCGAGCAAGGCGACTCTTGTTTGGTGAATTTCTGTGCTACTGTAACTGTTTGGTTATGTAAGTTTGGCATTGTAACTCAGTTTGAATTTTGTTCAAGTCCTCTTCACGCGTGATAATCAATGTTACCCTTTGTCCTGTAACACTTGCTCCTTAATAGTCCCCATCTTATGTTTACTCAATTATGTTAATTTCGTTTGTAAATCGGTTTGGGTAAAAGCGTCTGCTAAAGTTAGTAAATATAAATATTTGGGGACACAGGAAAGTGAGTATAACCCCCATAATAGTCAGTGACTGGCCAAACTCGGAACCTCATCAGGCAGCAATACTGACTGCTGCGCCACCTTCAATTTCCTTTTTTGAAAATAACGTTAACATACTTACAGTCCGCTGCACTTATATGTGATGAAGTACGGAAAGTAAGCCAAAGCAAGGCAGTTCCCAAAATGGAAGAGCGTCATTTCACACTAGAAAATCACTCGTTTCCAGACTTGCACAAAATGTACACGATGACCGTGACGTCTGCCTCCAGCTCCGGATTTTTTCTTTTCTGGTTCAACAACAAAGAAAAATAAAAATCTGATAACAGATGTTGTTTTGTTGAGATGTTTGTAAAGGCTCTCGTCTCAAATTTTGCCGATCTGTTTGAGTCTGCGCAGTCCTTAGTTTATATTCATAATGCAATATTCGAAAAAATTAAATACTTAATCCGACTGAGTAATAACTGGGGGGAAAAGTAAATAAAGTCCCAATTATAATATGTACACGTGTTCTTATATGCAACACCGAGTGTTCAAAGATTGACAGTCCTTCAGTTACAAATGAGCATCCGGATACAACGGAAGTAGATCCGCTTTCTATTCATTCCGGGGAAAGCATAGTACCACGAATGTTAAGGGTATATAAGTTCCGAGATTCGTTGGTAAATTAGGTGAAATCTGTACGTACGATGAATTCAAATAATTTAGTTATTGTTTGTTTTAGACATATCGAACTTATTTCTCCAGGAATGCTGTTAAGTGGACTTTTTATGGTCCTTTTCCGCGCTGACAACATACAACATCTTTATTAGTTCGATCCATTTTCTCTGTCAGTGAGACTTTTAGCCAAAGTTGGTTTATTCTGTTCTTTTATACGCTATATATGTTCATTAGTTTTATACTTTGAAAATGTGCACGCAATATTTTATGTACCTTCTGAGTAAACGCAGATGAATTACGGTATGCAATGACGGCCCGTCCAGGAATTGGTCCTGCCTTGTAGCCGAATCGGACAATCCGATGCATGCTGATTTAGGCTCCAGCTTCCACGCCACCCTGCTCTGGATGCGGGTTACGAAAATGAATGGATAGATGTTACTACAGCGTGATTATTCTCTTTGTGCTTCCGTACCTTTGTCCGCCTTTCACGTTGGCGTCATTTCAGGATACATGCGGATAGCTCCCAAATAGCCTTCGCCGCTGGCCGCGGGATGGGTGGGAACGGACAACCAAGGGGCGGGACTATGACCACGCCTATCTAACGGGAATCCTTCTTTGCAAACTTATTCAAAATTCCAGCTCAATAAATTATATAACACCTTTTAAATGACGCGTGAGCAATTACTGATTGTATGACTGTTTTGGAAATTATGCAACATCTAATGAATTGATTATTTTGAGAGGAAAACGACAGATGAACTAATCTGGTAATAACTGAACGTCTTCGTAGAAGGCAGGAGGGGCCGATGTCAGCTTCGACTCGCCCACATCTAACCATGCAAACGAGAATAACGTTAAATAGGTGGGGTCTGACATCTTAATCCCCACCCATGTCAGCCCCTTGCCCCATTCGGCAGCAACGTGGACCTTCTCATTTCTTTTCACCTGCTCTACCTGGTGGTTATAAAAGGAAGTACAGACACTTTACTGAAAAGTTCTGTAATTCTTCACATCTTGTGTAATCCCGCAGGTATTGAGTAAATCACAAAATAACACAGCATTCCTTGTTTATTTTCAATGGTTGGATATGTGGATATGTATATCCAGTTTCTCCTGTTGCCTTCCTCGTTTTCTAGAGCCAACTAAGAAGCTGCATTGCTGTCAAATCCTTCTGTTATATGAATGATTGTGCAGATCTTGTAAACTGATACAGACACAAAACAGAGGAGGCACGACTGCGCCACATTCTGCTACATAGGCATTATCAAGAAGTACACATTCAAGGAGATATAATCATAGACATATATAGATATACGCCGCATTCACTGTGTTGCCCAGTCGATACGATACGTCAGCGCGTACGCCATATTGCGAGTGGCAAAGGTGCCATTTAAACTAATTCAGGTAAACGTGGAAACCGGGTTTTCTGATGAAAAAACAATAACGTTTAAAACAGTGTCGTTTACATACAACAGATTTTGGCGAATCGTTTAAATGCAATTATTTATATCCATTTATACACTATTAATGCCAATTATTATTATTATTATTATTATTATTATTATTATTATTATTATTATTATTATTATTATTAAATAATTCCTCCCATATAAGTAACATTTCTCGGACTGCCTTCTTCCATCTCCGAAACATTTCTAGACTTTGTCCTGTTCTTATGCAACACAGTACTGAAGTATTGGTTAATGCCCTAGTCACCTCATCTCACTGGCATCCCACAAAAACGTAAGCATCGCTTACAACTTCTTCAAAATTCTGCTGCCAGGATAATACCCTGCTGTTCTAAATCCACTGAACATATTACACCTATTCTCTGTCTACTTCATTGGCTCCCTGTTAACTACAGAATACAATACAAAATACTGCTCTGAACATTTAAAGCTCCCCCTACCTCACTGATCTCCAACAGACTTACACTCCTCTCGCTCACTCAGATCCTCATCTGCAGCTCGACTTTCTGTACCGCACATCAAACTCAGTTCTATGGGAGCTCCAGCGTCTCTCATTGTGCTCCTCAACTCTGGAATTCTCTTCCCTCTCATATATGTCAGCTCGATTCCATAACACATTTTAAAACTACCCTCAAAACTTATGTTTTCAAACTGGCAAACCAATTGTGAATTTTGCACAGTTACTGCCAGTTATCTTTGTTTGTCTTTCTTTTAACAGTGAAATGATACACTCAATGACAAAAATAAACAATTTTATTGTATACAAATTGTCTTAATATATTCTGAAAACATTTCACTCATTCCTCTCTCAATTTCTCTCTCTCTCTCTCTCACACACGCGCACACACACAATATGATTACTTAAATATACGAGTATACATGATAGGATCTAAAATCCATGAAACAGAACTGTCTTACATAGCTTTTTCCGTGTGATGCCACTCTGTAATTTGAGAGTATTCAGTCTGGCAATATGAGGCAGCCTTTGTTTGTGGAAGACAAACACAACTAAAGACATGAGCATAAAATGATGGTTGTCAATTTCAAACTGTGTTTCCTCATTGTACTCCTTGAGAATAAAAACATCATCTGAACCAATCTCAGCCTGAACAAACTGATTGATCAAAGATACACTGACAGCTTGCCCTAATGTCGACTGTCAGATAATATGCTCAGCTACTTTGACCACCTTGACTGTACCCTCAGAAGGAATCATCAAACCTCCTTTGTTTTTTAATGTGAGCAAGTGGTAGCTTTAATCATATGATGCCGATACAGCATCTGTTACCAAACTAGCACGGCACACATCACAGGACAGCTTTCTCAAAATCCCGTCTAAGGGCTACCTCCCACTGCTTCCTGAGGTGGATTTCTTTGGGAAACGTTTAAAGTTTGAGAAATGTTAACAGCTAACAACAATCTACATAGTTAGTGACTAAATATGTTTAGCCAAAACGTTGTTTGGAGGCTCACTTGAGAACATAAATGCATAGCTTTGCTAGCTTAGCCTGGCGTAGCTAAAGTTAAGATTATAAAACGGGATTTTCTAATGGCCAAATATAACCAAAACAATTGTTCAGATTTACCTATGAAATGTAATCCCTGTGATCTGGTTTGGAGCGTACAGCGGTTTGTACAATCCCAAGCAGCACATGCGTGCGGCATCTTTATCCATTACTTCACTCCACAGCAGTGCCACTCGCAATATGGCGGCGACGTTGCCGTACGATGCTACTGGTCATGAGGTGTCTAGTAATTCTATGTCTATGGATATAATGCCCTGATGAGTAACAGCGTCATACATCACCGCAGGTCTACGACAGCCGTTTCCGGGCGAAAGTGACATCACCACGTGTCTAGAACCAGTAGTTTGGTAATAAACATTTATACGTTGTCACACATCAAATTCTTGACACGCTAACTACTCTAAACCCTAACCTTAACAAAACTAACTCTTAACATTAACCATTTATCCAACACGCTAACCATACTAGCCCTAACCTTAACTTCTGTCCAATAATTGCGGTTAATGTTAAGAGTTAGTTTTGTTAGGGTTAGGGTGCCATGGTGCCATGGCCCACCTGCCAAGTTGTTTTGCCTGCCTAAGGAAAAGTCATCCCAGATGGAGGATCGCAGGAATCGTGGGAGAGAGGGGTCCTTTCATCGGATTGGCTGGCCCAGTGCTGTTTCTGCTGTGGAATGGCCAAATGGGGGAGGCAGCTTGAAGGATGTGGTCTCCAGGACTCTATACAAATCCAAATCTTATTATGGGATATATCATCTACTGTTACATTCTGCTCTGTACTTCTAAAATTTATATTTTTTATTTCTTACTATATTGAGAAATTGTTCTGTGTACTGTACTGTATTGTATTGTATTGTATTGACCCCCTTCTTTTGACACCCACTGCACGCCCAATCTACCTGGAAAGGGGTCTCTCTTTGAACTGCCTTTCCCAAGGTTTCTTCCATTTTTCCCTACTAGGTTTTTTTGGGAGTTTTTCCTTGTCTTCTTAGAGAGTCAAGGCTGGGGGTCTGTCAAGAGGCAGGGCCTGTTAAAGCCCATTGCGGCACTTCCTGTGTGATTTTGGGCTATACAAAAATAAACTGTATTGTATTGTATTGTAAATGCATTTATTAATTATAAAAATTAGGTGCAACAACATCAATTTTGTTTCCAAGTTTGGCACAGAGTTTAATTATCATATTTAAATCTGTTTCATCCATCTTTATATTCATAAATTATGCTAGGAACACTACCAAAGTTTGATTGCTCCTGAGGCAGCAACTCAGGGTAAACTAGCTCAAAGTAAAAAAATGACAAAAAGAAGAAAGTTGGTTCAAACAGCACAGCATGTCTTCGTGAGGACACATCCATTGCTCCACTGCAACAGACACTCCTGTAATAAAGCAGAAGTTCACTTAAGTGAGTCATTTTAGTATTACTAAGTAGTGTGTAAGAATGAAAACTTTAGAGACCTCCAAATCTCAACTTGAAGTAATTTTGGAGAATCTAAGTGAATTTCATTGGTGTGCCTGTTGAGCTAAATGACCTGTTTTCATCAAAATTGTCTTAATAATGTAACATTAGCAATAGTAATTGATGCAGTACCATGTTATTTTAGCTAGGAGTCATACCACATTCACTTGGCCAGGTCTGGGATTGGAGAACAACCAGGAAAAGCTTGGGTTGCTGCTGAAAGAGGTGTTTGTGAGGCCAGCAGGGGTTGTTTACACCGTGATCTGAATGTGGATCCCAATGATCCAGTTCAGTGACAGGGACATTGTGTTGTAAAAATGGAACCGCCTCTTTGCTGTCATAAAAGATTGCTGAGCATCCTTCATAAAGTGGCTAAAATGCCCACCACTGTCTAGTCATTCTGGTTCCCTAATCATTCCCTGTCTGTAATTGGCTAACTGTCTCTCACCCCATCACCACCTAACAGCTAATGTGTAGTGAGCCTACTGACATAAAATGGCAGCTGCTGTCTTATCATCCAGGTGGATGCTATACATCAGTGGTGGTCAAAGTTACTCCCACTCATTATGTAAAGCGCTTTGAGTACTGAGAAAAGTATAACATAAATGTAAAGAATTCTTCTTCTTTTTCTTCTTCTTATTATTATATTGCAGTAGTTGTAAGCTTGAGATTGTGATCTTGCAGAAATGATGTAACCACATGATCAGTGAGACTAAATGGTATGCCAATAGGCCTCAATAAAACTTACATTTTAGATGTTTAGTTTTTTTTAAAGTCCAAAACATCAACGTGACATCAAAATGACAATAAAACAAATGATGGAGTGAATTGATGAGGTCACGCCATGAGCCAAAAACATTAATGTGACATCACAATGACACTAAAACTGACTAAAAAGAGCGAGCCTCCCCCCACCAATCCTCACCACATTCAATAGGAGTACCATTGAAAGTCTACTCTCTGGCTGCATCACTGTCTGGTTTGGGAACTGTAATAATTCAGACTGCAGCACACTACCGCGGACAGTGAGAGCAGCTAGAATGTTATCGGCGCGCCTCCTCCCCAGAAAGACATTTACCAAACCCGTTGCTATAACAGAGCAAGTAACATTGTGAAAGACCATTCCCAGCCTTTATATGGACTCTTCTCTCATCTAACGATTGGCAAACACTACTGAAGTTCCTGCTTTGTTTCTGTAAGTACAATATTCAGTTCTTCTATGCACAGGTAGGGCATGATTGTTGTTATGAATATTCATAAATTTCAGTTCATGTGTAGCTTCAAGGCATCCAAGAAATTACAATTGGGGATATGTTGGGTTGGTTTTTTATTTATGCATTTTTTATCTTAAGAATACTGAATAAAATATATATATATTTAACATCTTTTAATAAAAATGGTATCTCATGTGAAGTGTCTGGTAATAATTGACCCTACAAAGTCATAGTTTTTTTCATACTTGTTGTAATTCTTTTAATTTAGAGAATTCTTTGCTGCATTCATCTTTATAAATTACCTTCTACAAATAGTTTTCATTATTTATTGTCAAAAGAATCTGGTCATGTCTGTAATAGGAGGCGATTTAAAACAGACCTGGCAGGTAACACAAGTAATTCTCATACTATTAACCGGGATCATGATCCTTTAATTGTTTTAAGTATGTATCCACCTTAATAAAAGGACAAGTGTCTGTGTATCTGTGTGACTGTCACATTGCTACTTCTCTGTCATTCTAAAAGATGTCATATCACAAACATTTGTGTGTGTAGAAATGTACTGTATTTTATAACTACAAAATGTTAAGAGCCTTCTTTTGGAATGACATTCCAATAAACAATGCACTGCAAATTTTAAAACTGAGGTCTACATTGACTACTTAGATTTCAACTCATCTTGCACGGGTAGCACAGCTAGCAGAAATATAAAGAGATGTGTAAAGAGAATTGAGGACACAAAATGAATATGGTTGATACCATGGTAGGTGTCAAGGAGGTAAAGCAAGATGCTGGAAAAGCAAATACAAAGTGTAAAAATACCAAAAATAGGAGATGTTAAGGAAAAAGAATGAAAAAAAAAGTGTTGAGAACAATGAAGAGGTGACACTTGAGAGGGAATATTGATTAGGCATGAATTGTACAAAGATGCTGAGGAGAATGCAATAAAAATGATATGGAAACGTTAGTGAATGTAGTGAAGAAAATTCACATGTTGACTGTGAAGAAGTAGCTGGAACTCTAGAAGAGGGAGGACAAAAAATTTGCTAAAACGATAAAGACGTTGAGGAGAGCTAGCTCCCCTAGTTGGATGAGCTGTTCTATAAGTATTGAATAATTCTAGAAAACTGAAAAAAATTGCTTATAGGGAGAAAGATGAGATCCATTGGAAGTTCAGCTGTGGGGTATGATGAAGCTTTCGGAGCAGAGAATGAAGCCAGATGAAAGAGGGAATCAGAGATGAGGTGTTACTTAAACTGTTTGATTTTGTACTGAAGAAACATACAGCAGGAATGATCATTATTGAAGAAATGTACTTGATAAAATGAAAGATGCTGCATTTTTGTATTTGTATTACAAAGTTTTATTTTTCATACAAAGAACCACAGACACATGGAATATGTGACCAAGTAATGTGGTAGATAGTTGAACTATGGGGACCTTCCAATCTAGAAACAGTGTCTGTCAGGATCTACTGAAGATATGTGTAGTTGGCGTTCAGAAAATTAATAAGGCGTCGAACATGCCTTGCATATAAAACTGGTACCAAAGATGTAGATGCTGTGGAAACACAACACAGTTGTTTGCCTTGATTTAAGTAAAAATGTAATCATAACTAATAAAGTTATTGTTTGGAGAGTGTTCTGCTGCTTTAACTTAAAACTACCTTTAATGGTGCAGCTGAATGTTAATTCTACCAAAATGTCTATGGGAAATGATTTATTCTCCTTCATCCAGTAATAAAACCATATGCTATTTAATAACTTGAGCATTACATTTGCATATGGTCTTGCCTCAAAATCTGACTTTTAGTCATAAAGTCGTATTAGTCATAAAGGCCATGGTTCTCTGCCGGAAGAGGGTGGAATGCTCCCTCCGGGTTGGGAACACATTACTGCCTCAAGTGGAGGAGTTCAAGTATCTCGGGGTCTTGTTCACGAGTGAGGGAAGAATGGAGAGGGAGGTTGACAGACGGATCGGTGCAGCATCTGCAGTAATGCGGGCTCTGCAACGGTCTGTCATGGTGAAGAGAGAGCTGAGCCAAAAGGCGAGGCTGTCAATTTATCAATCTATGTTCCTACCCTCATCTATGGCCACGAGCTTTGGGTAGTGACCGAAAGAGCAAGATCGCAGATACAAGTGGCCGAAATGAGTTTTCTCCGCTGAGTGGCTGGACTTTCCCTTAGAGATAGGGTGAGGAGTTCAGTTATCCTGGAGAGACTCGGAGTAGAGTCACTGCTCCTCCACATTGAGTTGAGGTGGTTCGAACATCTTTGTCAGGATGCCCCCTGGACGCCTCCCTAGGGGGGTGTTCCAGGCATGTCCCACTGGGAGAAAACAACGGAGCAGACCCAGGACACACTGGAGGGATTATATCTCCTGGCTGGCCTGGGAATGCCTCGGGGGGTCCCCCCCAGAGGAGCTAGAGGAGGTGGCCGGGGAGAGGGAAGTCTGGGCTTCCCTGCTTAGGCTACTGCCCCCGCGACCCGACTTCAGATAAGCAGTGGACAATGGATGGATGGAAAGTCGTAAAGTCTACATTCAATTTTGAAGACAAAAACAGTAAGAGGTATCACTATTAAAGACTAGGATGTAGTTATTAAATTGAAAGTAGTTTGACTATGTGCTAAGTCTACAAAGTAATGAAGCTTCAGTGATCTAATGAGACACGGAAATCAGCTCAATGTAGTCTGCGTTTCCTTCCAATTCGTCCATGACTCACTCTATTAAAATCATTAACAGGTTTGATTTTGTCTTTATGCGTGGGGTGAGCTCAGTGTGCTTGACAGCTGACGTTCAATATAGTAAATGCACATCCAGACATACATGACATATAATGCAAGAATGAGGAATAAGAAACTGGTGTTTTGGACCTCACAAACAGAAGAGAACCTCATCTTTCTGATGTTTAATGTTTTATGTACCACAGCAGAATGGAGAACAGAAAAAAGGGATAAGATTGGTGGCTGAACTCACCATTAACACTTTGTACAGCACAGGCTCTATCAGGCAGCATGCTATTGGTTGTCAGAAATAGAGGCGAGCATGACAGTGCTGGTAAGTTGTCACACAGTTGCTAAATTTGATATGACCAGCATTCTTCAGTTGTTTAAACTGACATACTCTAGAGATCAGAAACTGCAATCTGTAAGTCTGAGATATCCTCTGTCTAGAAGTTACATAATGTGTAATGTTTTAAGTAATCAGACTTCTTCTGGAGTAGTTACCGTTTACAGGAAAAGGCAGGCCAACAAAATAAATGGATGGAAATGTTTAAAAAGATATAATAATATCCACACAAAAAAAGAACTGGGTGAATTTGTTCAGATTTATTTCAGTTACTTAGGTTTTTGAACACCAAGAATAAAATACATCCAATGAGAGTACTACAACAACCAAGCGTGACTGTATATATCCTCAATGCAGAAGGGCATAGATGTGCCATTCAGCACTTGCCCCCTGGAAGGATTCAAACACGCAACACACAAACTATGCAATAACTGGCCACCTCCAAGAGAAGGAGGTAGAATCAGGGGACAGGGGGATATGGCAGCCCCAGGAAGCAACTGGCCTTACAGCAAAACTATAGTGGCAGTGGAGCGGAGCAGTGTGCAATGGCCTAGAGGGCAGTACTGATCCAGAAGAAGGTGAAGGAAGACGCACAAGCCACTACTCCCTGGAAAACATGTAGTTGAGGAGGTCAGCCACACGGTTGCTGTATCCATATTCATTATCATACCTGTAAGGAAGACCAGAAAATAAAGAAGTTGTTAAAATGTAAATCAAAAGCTGCTTGAAAAAAACATTAGTCATCAAAACAATCCACTTTTATTCAGTTTTCTATTTATGTCTGTTCCTTTCATTTTTTAAATGATTTTTTTTTCTTTTAGATTGATTTTGTTTTAAAGCAGACATTATACCAAAACATAATATACTTAAGAAATTAATTAACAGTTCTTAGGTGCTAACAGCAAAGGATAGATAGACCAGACAAGACCCCGTATTCACGTTAGATCAGAATAGCCTATGTGCTGTTCATTTGCATATGCAGTACATGACAAATTCAGTACTCTCTTTGAATCACTCCTTCATGCAAAAAACGAAAAGTCATAGGTAATATGAACCTTGAGTGTGGGACATACACAAAATAGAATGTTCGAAGATTACATTACCTGAAATGAAGGTCTACAAATGGGCTTATAAAATAATAGCTAAATGAAAAATAGAAAATAATTTTCTAAACTTAAGAAAAACAGGCACCTTTCTTTGCAGGAGTTCTTGTCAGATGAGGTACTAGTCCACCACAAACCTATCAACATGTATCACAATTGTTTTTAACCATAAAGCATCCACTTTTATTGCCTTGCTGGGAAAATAGTCAAGTCTAAGGTCACTTTGAAACTACATGGTTCTCTCATGGATTTTTCTGCACTTTTCTGCATCCATTTTTCCTTCCATCTTAATAGAGATAGATACACAGGCGTATCTCCATAGAATGATGCACCACCAACACATGTCATGGTAATGATGATAATCTAAAACAAAAGGCTTTGACATAAAGCCAGACTGTGATAAGGAGAGGTGCATGGTGGTGCAAGTCTTAAGGTAAAACAGTGTATTTATGCTCAGGTGTAGCATAGATGAGTAGTTGTGAGGTGCAGTGACTCTAGGGAGAAGGTGAGGTATTGGCTAAGTATTTGCATGCATAAATGTGCAGCAGCTAACTGCCTAATTAGTGCAATGGAATATGTTATTACGTCATCTGCACCCACAAAGGAAGTTTGAAAAGAGTTGTGCAGGAAAAGAAGGAAGGAGGCTTTCAAAGGAAACCAGAGGCGAAGAGGAGCAAGCGCTGAAGTGAGGAGGCAGTAGCCCCTGTGCAGGAGTGAAGCCATGGCACTCCAAGGGGTGACCCTGCTGAGCAATAGGGTGGAGCAGGGATCGGGATGGAAGCCTAGTGGAGATTTGCAGGAGGGGGACCGGTTGAGAGCAACCACAGTTGTTGGTGTCTCTGCCAGCTGGGAAGACCCGTTGGAGTGAGTTGGTGGGACAGAGAGCCGTTATGTAAAGGACTAATTATCAACGCAGGAGACCTGGTTTCTCAAGTGAAATTTAATTATACTTATTGGTTTTTAGCCTGAACATCAGCACTGGATTTTAACATTTATTTATTTGATTTGCATATTTTGCACTTTGAGGTTTTAAACTCTAGACTGATGGATAGAAATAAAAGTGTTTTGCACAATGTTACACCATCTCTCTCATGTGTCTTCATCGCACTGGCTCATCTAAGTTTATGACTATCAATGGTTCTGGGTTCAAGTTGCCTAGGATCATGGGGCCAACCAGAACCTTCACATTATGGCAGCAGCAGTGGGATAAACCAGTGGCAATGAGGAACAGAGATGGATAAGACAGAAAGAGGATTCGGTGTGTGAAAATTTAAGGAACCCATATACCCAAGCCTGAGGACTGAAAGGACTTACACAGACATGTTAATTTTTTGTCTCTTTATGGCACATTATACCTTCCAGAACTTGGTCTTGGAGTTTTCCCTCTTGTTTTTAGGCAAATTATAGTTTAGATTTTGTGTGATTTTTTTTTTATATTTGCTTGCACTATAACTGCTTTAAAATTGTTATAAGCACAAGTTGTCTTACTTTGTAAAGGACTGTAATATCTCTAAAGTTATTATACAGGACATCTTTGGGTAGCCTTTATGCGCTCTACCCTTCTCATCCATAAAATCCATTTTCCCAAATATATATTGTTATGCCTTTCATTACACTTATGTTGGATTTCTTTCTATGTTAATTTGTCTTCATAAAGCAGTTTACATTCATTGCTATACTAATATGAAGCAGCTTCACTAAACATGGGTGGACGTCCTTCAACTAATGATGTGATTTCTGTTGATAATTGGTTGCATCAGTTGTATCAGTAAGAGAATTCAATTTATTCAGTTGGCTATTTGCTGCATTTTTTTTATAAAACTAATTTAAAAGGAAGTACAGTATATAATTGTATTTTTATTTTGATTTTTCAGGTTAGGAACACAAGTTTCAAGGTAAGCTAGTTATTTTAGATAAGAAAGAAGTTTTGAGGTAAACTTTAACTATAAGAAGGACGGCATTTTGCATGTTGATTAGCATGTGGAAGTAAGAAGTTCATTGCAATCTGTACATGTGATAAAAAATAAAAATATAGACCGATATTGTAACGTTTCTCATACCAAATAATAGCCAAAAAGCCGCACTTCATATTTCATATTATAACAAAGCAAAATTTTTTTCAACAACATGAATACTATTTATAGGAAATGCATCTTTAAAGAAACAGAGGAAAAGCAAGTAAAGTGTTCTAAACATTGAAAACATGATTCAGTAGTAACAGCTGAGCTTGCGAGGTCACCTTTCTTCTGTATGCATATAAGCAGCAGGGTTTAGAGAAATCTTACTAACTAATAACAGAAGAGTCATATGTGCAACCAATAAGAGAGTCTTACCATGAAATAAGCTTGACAAAGTTGTCATTGAGGGAAATTCCTGCATCAGCATCAAAGATGGAGGAGTGGGGATCACCCATAAAGTCACTTGAGACCACCTACACAAATTAATACAAAAAACAAACTTCCATTATCCTGCTGTCCTGAGAACTTACCTATTTATGATAAAGGTTTCTTACAATTTGGAACTGAGTAATACAGTACAAGGACAAATTCCTGTGCATTGAAAAACAGTTAACAGTTTATTACCACTAATCACTATTTCATTTGCACCCACAGATCTTTAAATTGGACCATTTTCTTCTGTTCTGTTATGTTGGTAAAAAAATATCCATCCATCCATTTTCCAACCCGCTGAATCCGAACACAGGGTCACGGGGGTCTGCTGGAGCCAATCCCAGCCAACACAGGGCACAAGGCAGGAACCAATCCCGGGCAGGGTGCTAACCCACTGCAGGACACACACAAACACACCCACACACCAAGCACACACTAGGGTCAATTTAGAATTGCCAATCCACCTAATCTGCATGTCTTTGGACTGTGGGAGGAAACCGGAGCGCCCGGAGGAAACCCACGCAGACACGGGGAGAACATGCAAACTCCACGCAGGGAGGACCCGGGAATCAAACCCAGGTCCCCAGGTGTCCCAACTGCGAGGCAGCAGCGCTATCCACTGCGCCACCGTGCCGCCCGGTAAAAAATATTCCATTGTTAAAGACCAAACTTGCATTATCTAAGCTTTTGTGCCTTGTGCTTCTGCTGATCAGTCTGCAATATAACTGACATTAATTGTTGAGCCTCCCCACCATATTTAAGCCTGTAGTAAATTTAATTGGCCTGTAGTAAATTTAATTGGCAAAAAAATAACTACCGAAAGCCATGGATTTGATAAAATGATCATGCACCGATAATATAATTTTGTGTGAAGAAATGTTGATGTGTTAGCATGAATGATTTCAGAAGCACTCCAGAACAAAGAGAGTTGGTAGTTAGCTGGATGTACTGTTGGGTTAATTTTGCTTTAGAATATATTTACAGCAACATAACGACATACATGATACAATGGGGAACCCAGTAGAGCCTGCAGCTTGAGGCAAAATATGGTAGTGCATGCCAGGAATTAGGCCATAATATGCCACTATACAGTAATTAGTGCACCTTTGATGATAACAATGGCGACAACACAAAACCTTTACCAACAGGTAGCATTACTCCCCAATACAGTGGCTGCTGACTGAGAATGAATTACTCCAGAAAAAAAGTGTGAGGTCACAGTGTAGGTTTTGAGTTCCCTAAGCTGGCAGGTGACATCTTAAACTCTACTAGAATAAACAATTGTCTGTGGGGTTCAGGAATCCAGGGCCACTTGGGGCCACTAGGATAAGCTATAAAGGACAAGGTCATTTCTGTCTCTGGAAGAGTTAAAAGTCCTTTCCAGCTATAAGTTCATTGAACTGAAGTGAGGAAAAAAGGCCAGAGAACAAATTGAAGGCAACATGAGTAAGAAGGAAGAGTCTTGTACTGTTTGGATGGGAAAGTGAACCAAACATCTTACATGATAGACAGAACTATGAACATTGTTTATTTTGGCTCAGAAAAGCTTTTAGGTTTAGTAAGTCAGTCATTTTCCAACCTGCTATATCCTAACACAGGGTCACGGGGGTCTGCTGGAGCCAATCCCAGTCAGCACAGGGCGCAAGGCAGGAACAGACCCTGGGCAGGGTGCCAGCCCACCACAGTAGGTTTATTGTGTTTTGCTTATTATTTGTATTACAGTCCCAGTAGGCAGTATCCATCTGTTATTATTATTTTTAATAATTTACTTTTGTTTTTGGAATAAGATGCTATTCTTTTATTTATTTTAGCCTTCTTGGAGTTATCTGAATTCAGGGTCTGCTGAAGCCTCAATGGTAAAAATGCTAAGACCTATTTATTTACTTTTATATTATAAAAAAACATAAAGTAACCAATGGTGATTAACTATCTTTTGAAATTATACAATGATTGTCTCTCTGAAACATCTGCAAAACGCAGAAATAGTGCAACAATAACTAAAATCATAATCTGTCGTGGCCCATCAAATTGGGTTAATTTTTCTAAAATTCATTATTGAGTATTTAGAAATATAAATTAAGTCAAATCTTTCCTACTAAATGCAAAAAACGCGTTGGATCCTCCAAATTGATCATTAAAGTAATATCAGCAATGTCTTCATTAATAGTTGGACTACCTTAATTTCCATGAAAAGCTCTATAAACTAGAACTGCAAAAACAATTCAGGTTGTTGGCAACAGCAGAAATGTACACATGTAATTCACAATAAGAAATAAACATAAAACTACTTTTTATTAATGAAAGTGACAAACATACTTATTTCCTTATAGCAACTTCAGAAAACCTCTTATAAAAATCAAAAGAACTACCATTAGTGTGACCAATAAAAAAATGGCAGCACAGGAACAAGCAGTATTTAAAGTCTGAAGGTATCTAAAGTTGGTAGTACCAAAGTCCATAACTTGGAAAATATAATTTAACTCAAGACTTGGGTATGCCACCAAGCACGTCGTTTAAAATATTTTCCAACTGATTCAGGAATGTCCATTGACCAAGATGGAGCAGACACTCTAGTTACAGGAACAGGTGGTGTTATAATGGCTACTAACAAGCGTACTTGTGTGCTTTCCTTACTCATCGTCTAAACAGGTAACCCCAACTGTGCACCAAATGTTTTATTTTTTGTCTTTACAGAATTATTTTACAGGACATTTATCTAAGTGTCATAATGGAGTGGGAGTTTAAATTGGCAGACCATTTTCGGCCAGTTCACAATAAATGCACAAGATTTAAGGAGTTTGTTTTTTCAATTTAATGATCTATATACTTTAAAATAAGTTCAACAAGAACACTGGGACACAGTTGGAAAATTGTTAAGAGTAAATTTTGCACACAGAGATCCACAGACACATAGAATCCAGTATATACTGCATATAGTATATATTTCAAATGCATAAATGTAAAAAACAAATGGAAGAACACCCTTCTCCACCAACGCACCCTTATCCCTAAAGACAAAAAATAAAAAATGGGGAGAACAGTTGTGATGCCAATCCAAAGACAAGGAAAAAGGTTCAAAAAATAAAAAAGTGAAAAAAGACAAACTATATTACAGACCTCCTCCAATAAACCTCTGACTGACTGCACAGATAAAAGCCAGTTTTGGATAGTAGTGCTGGAAGAGCTGTTACTTGGAGACAGGGAGAGCTCAAGAAGGACAAGATTATAGGAAAAAAGAAAAGAAATTCCAGACTGAAGAACTAGCAAAGATGCATCATTTCCAATAGGAGAGGGATATCAACTGCTGCGTGAAATAAAGGAAGAGATGAAAGAGATGAATGGTGCGGGAGGTCCTCAAAGAGGACGAAGAGGAGGACTTGAGAGTAAAATGGAATAATGGAAAGGGATTTGGCCTCATACAGGTAGTACCAGGAGGACAGTCTCAGAATTCTGTCTGTTTCTTAATACACTTGAGAGCCAGTCAATTTGTGGTGTATATCAAGCATATTAATCACAGTATTTTAAAGACATTCACCTGATAAAAATACTGGACGATTAACGTTTGTATTCCATTAACTAAAACATACAGCAAAAGTAAAACATACATACCGCATCTTCAGTGTACCCCAAAATTCCCTTTAGTGGCCCCTCAGATGCCTTTCTCACAGCTTCCTTGATATCGGCATAGCTGGCTGGTCTGGACAGGCGGCAGGTCAGGTCCACCACAGATACATCAGCTACTGGCACTCTGAAAGCCATACCTGTCAATTTTCTGTGAAGACACAAAGCCAGGCTCTAATCATCACATGCATGTTAACACGCAGTAATGTGTAGACCCTTAGATGTCGTACACTTCTGAAAAAATATTAGCAGTTACAGAAAAATAAATAAATAAATAAAACCACGTGTCAGGAAACACACTAGCAATATCTACGAAAGAATACAACAGTGATGGAGTAAGAAAGAGGTCTCTCTACAACAGTGAATAATAGAAAACATACAGTGTGCTCAAAAACTTTTAAAAAGTAATGTTGTTGGTTTCTCTGTGTCACAGTCTAGAAAAATCTTTCCATGGCTAATAAAATGGTACATAAAGAAGTGTTCTATTGCTACTAAAATTTTGACATCGGTATTGATTCCAGCTTTTCGATCCCAGTAGTGATACCAAAAAATGGTACCAAAGCAAATAATTGATAAGTTCCTCCCCTTCCCCGTCTCACAGCTGTGAATCATTAAGAGGAGTATGGAATGGGGTTGGGTTGGTTCCCCCTCATGGAATCTCTTTATCATGTTTATATTAATATATTCGTTTGAAGAGCAGGTGGTTCCCCTTGGAGTTCTAATCACGCTAGTACAACTGAGCATGAGGTGTTTGAAAACTACCATTTACTTCTAGTAGCAGAATTAATGAAAAGCTGGTATCGTACCATTTTAGAAATTGAGGTTCTCAGTACTTTTTCAGTACCGAAATACTGTGTCACCCTAATATGTTGTATATGAAAAATGATTAATTAAGATATGTGTATATTATTTTATGTTTTTAATTAGTTAAGCTTTGTATTTTGAGACATGACCCAAAAGCTGAAGGCTTCAATTGTAATATTCTTTGTAAATAAATTAACTACTCATTGCACTGTAATAACTACCTTAGTGAATTGCCTGAATTGGATTGATTTACTACTGTACTGTTACTGTATTCACATCTGTATCTTCCAGATGACTACAGGTTATTTTATTTATTTACCAGTGGTCCTCATTGGTTTTTAACGGAATTACATACAAGTAACACTGTATAAACTGTATCTATAAAGAAAAGTGTAACATGCAGCATTCTACTTTAAAGATGATATGAACTGAAGTGTGCATGAATCTGCATTATACCCATAATGCTGTATTTGTTTTCTTTTTTGACAGTTTTTGTTAGTCAGTCCAGAATTGCTTTGGTCAATCTGATCCTATGTTTTACTTTATCATGGTTATTGTGAAAATTATGAACTGACAATTACTTTCTGCACACACTGTTTCATGTTACTAAAGTGTGTCTCCCAGAAGATGCTCTAGTAGTGAACTATACCTATAATGACTTCAGCTTTCAAGATGTCGATCGTCTGCAAGTCAAGACATTTTTCTTTCCAGTGCAGCACACTCATCAGGGCAAAGCTAAGTGCTGCCTAGAGTTAGGGGGAATACAATTACACGTAATGGATTATAAATTATATTGAAAACATGGCTAATAGTCCACCAAATATCCCAGAATCTAAATTCTGACTTGTCAGTTTCTCCAACACATCCACAAAGCCACAATAACAGAATTGCTCCATCAATTCTGAGGTATGTGTTGTCGCTGCTCTTAGTTTTAGAAAGTCTACAGGTTCTTTAACAGGTATTTACAATGTGGTGCTTTGGTTTTGTTACCTTCTCAAATCCCATTCCCTTCAAGTCTGAGATTCAGTGTGTTATGTGGCACGTCACATCAGACTCAAAGGCCAGTCTAATAATCAGTTTTGGATCTTCCAAACCTAGCTGATGTTTAACACTGCAGCAAAGAAACATCTGTATTTCTAGGAGGAAATTGGTCTCTGCTCATATAAGCTGCATGCAGGGGGCATGCAACACACGTTACATCAGTACATGAATCATGACGGCTACTAGGACTGCTAAGAGCAAGGAGGTGGATTTTGATTGTCTGTGGCAATGTATTTAATATTAAATTGTATTCCATTACTAGCTAGCAGGATGGATACACATGTAAAGCCTGGCAAGCCACATAGTGAGTAACACATTCAGTCATTGTCCAACCCATTATATCCTAACACAGGGTCACAGGGTTCTGCTGGAGCCAATCCCAGGGCACAAGGCAGGAACAAATCCCAGGCAGGGCGCCAGCCCACCGCAGGGCACACACACACACACACCACACACCAAGCACATACTAGTAACACAGTCTTATAATTATTTATTTGACCAGCTAATGTAGTTACACTTGCAGGAAACTCCACATTATTGAAGAAACACAAACAGTCCTGTCATCGATGCTCTTCTGTTAAAATTTCAATGAATCCGGTATCAGGCAAGAAACACCTAGAAATCATGCTGTGATTCATTTTTTCTGTGTAGCTCTGCTTTGGTATAACAAAGTACTTCTATTTGAATTTGATATTGATGTATATATGTGGATTGGTGCTTGTTTAATAAATAAAGTAATGGATTTTAATATTACATACCCATTCAATTCAGGAATGACTTTGCCCACAGCTTTAGCAGCTCCAGTGGATGCTGGAATAATGTTTTGGTGTGCACCTCTTCCATCACGCCATGCCTTGGCAGAAGGACCATCCACTGTCTTTTGAGTGGCAGTGTAGGCATGGACTGTGGTCTGTTGGGTGGAGTTGGGAGTACAAATTAAAACCACACCTTTACACTCAAGTTCATTTTTTTATTCTCCCTTTATTTGAAATTAAAACATTACAACACAACTGCACATTCACTCCATTTCAAGGAAAGAGACGTACACGTGTTTCTAGATGGATCTATTGGCAACACTTTATGATGACTTTCATTTTATTTATTAATTAACCTCTGCAAACCTTTACGATGGATAAACAGTTTCAGTTTTAGATTAAGTCCTGCAAAAACATCTCCAGCTAATGAATTAGAAAGATGTAAAGAAGCACTATATAATTATTGTTAAAGGTTTATTCATTTAAGTTATTACAAAGTGATACCAACATGTGAATTATCATTTAATGACATTTTTATAACTATCTGAATACACTTGATCTATACTCTTAAGTATTATAAAATATGGCAGTTTTTATGAGGTTTTACCATTCTATTGATCTTCTTCATTTTATCCTACATTTTGAAGTGTTTAAGATATATATATATATATGTATATATATATATATATATATATATATATATATATATATATATATATATATATATTGTAATACCAAGTAAACAAAAATTAATGAGAGACGCTATCTCTTCCACCTTTTCACCTCGAACGGATACTCAAAAACATTCATTAATCGGAGTCTACACAGCAGACGCCAAAGGAATCAGCATACAATTGACTTAAATCAGAACCCCCACACCACCTGGTATTCACTCCCTTATCACCATAATGTGTCAGAAGGCACTGCACGCACCTGACCAAGTGGGGCATCAGAATAGCACATAAACCCACGAACAATCTGCGCACTGTCCTGTTTAATGCTAAAAACAAGAAATCGACAGCCGAAACACGAAACGCAGTTTATAGTATTCCATGCAATTCTTGCTCAGCGGTATACATAGGACAAACGTCAAAAAGAATCTCAACACGTGTACAGGAACATCGCAACGCCGTCAGAAGAAAGGACGCACTATCTTTGATCTATGCACATACTAAATCGACAGGACACACATTCAACTGGGACAATGTAAAAGTACAATTTAAGGCCAGTACTAAAAGTGCCAGAGAGTTGGCCGGATCTTGGTTATCAGATGAAAACGCCATCAACAGACGCTTGGACATAAATCCAGCATATGCCAACTTAAGAAGAACTTGTACACAATAAATAAACTATACAACCACCCCCCCCCCAACCCCCCCCCCCCCCCCTTGATCATACTGACTTAGTCACCTCCACCCACCCCCCACTGAATGTGTTGCTATATATTGCCTTTGATTCTTGTAAGTCTAAGCATTATCCTCTGATGAAGACCCCTGATAAGGGTTGAAAGCTCAGGAATAAAAAACTATTTTATGATACGTGATTCTTTTTTCTCCCTTCGTGGATCTCCAGCTGCAAATACAGTATGCAAACCGTATCACAGACCTTCTCTTCCATATATACAGTATATACATATATATATATATATATATATATATATATATATATAGTTCTTCCTTGCAAGAGTGCTATTAAGTATTTACTTACCTGTAAGTGATAGTAAATGATTTCACTTACCATAAGGGCTTCCTGGATGCCGAAGTTGTCATGAATAACCTTAGCAAGTGGAGCCAGGCAGTTGGTCGTGCAGGAGGCATTGCTGTCAAATGAAGAAAAAAAGTACAGGAAATCTTAATATTTGATACATTGAAAGATAAACTGATGAGGTTCAGTAATTGTATTTTGTGACACTGGTGTGGTTCTCACGACCTCAAAATAATATGACTATCTACAGGAAGTACAGTAATATAACAAGATTTTCCACAGGCCCAACCATCCTTTCATTGTATCACAATTAAATCAAATTCTAGTAGTTTGCAAAGATTGACAACATGGGACACAAAAGTATCAGATCCACATAGAACATGCCAGTAATGTCAGGGAGCACACGTTTTAGAGAACAGAACCAAATGACCAGCCAATTTTTATTAAAAACATTGCATGCTGATAGTGAGCTGCCGTGTTACCTCTGATGGGGTGACTGGTAGCTAACCAGATATGACTTTCTTTAATGATGAAGCTGTTCCACAAAAACCATTTGAATTTAAACCAGATGGAGTGTTTCAAATAAACTGTTCAATTCCAAAATATAAGTGGTTTTAACTCAAAAATCACATTGTCTTGCTTAGCTCAGCTGGATCTATAGAATCTACAAATTTGCTACCTGAATGAGACTAGCTCCTGTTAGAACAAAAAAAAATACGCACAACAAAGAAGAGAATTTGTGAGTAACCAATTAACAAACTTTTGAAAAAGGAATCATCACTTAGATGCAACACTCTTCTAGCAGATCAGAAAAAAAAAAAAACTAAATGAGTCCTTTTATTTAAGTAACGATTGCTAAAGGATCAGTATTGGTGTATGTATTCTGGATATGATCAGGTGCAGGTGCCAGCATTTTCCAGTTTCTATGGGCATGTAAGATAGGCTGTGGATTTTTGAAAAATTTATAAAGACTAGGATTTGAAAACAAAAATATAAAAGGACTAAAAACAAGAATTGTTACAGGAAACAAGAGACAAAACATAGTAAAATTGCTAACACCAAAATATCCATATTTGGAAGATCAAGTAGGCCTATTGGGAAATCAAACGTGAAAATCAAAACAAATTCTACAAAAACAAAAACTTTGAAAATATATACAGTGATCCCTCGCTATATCGTGCTTCGTCTTTCGCGGCTTCACTCCATCGCGGATTTTAAATGTAAGCATATGTGAATATATATCGCGGATTTTTCACTGCTTCGCGGATGTCTGCGGTCTACAGTACGTGTGCTTCCTCAGTTGATTTGCCCATTTGAATTGAAACAAGGGACGCATTTGAATTGAAACAAGGGACGCTATTGGCGGATGGCTGAGAAGCTACCCAATCACAGCACGCGGTTAAGTTCCTGTGTGCTGCTGATTGGCTCAGCGATGGAGTGTTGCATTAACCAGGAAGTCTAATCTCACTCATTCAACATTAACGTGCACAAGCGCCAACAGAAGATGCAAATGATTGCAGAAAAGGTAAAAGTTTTGGATATGTTGAAGGAAGGAAACAGCTACACGATGAGTCCACGATTCTTTTTATTTTAAAAGGAGGAAAAGCATATAAGATCTACGGCCGCAGTGTCTTTTAACCAGGGCGCAAAATGAGTTGCAAGTGGACGTGATAAGGCAGTAGTCTGGATGGAATCTGCTCTAGGGATTTGGATTGAAGAGTGATGGAAGAAGAACAACGGCGGTGCTAAACAGTCGCCTGAAGAGGCTCCTTTAGACGAGCTGTAACGCTCTCCTTTGTTGTGCAGTAAAATTAAACTCATCGTTATCGGACAAGTCGTCGTGTCATTGTTGGTGAGTAACCATAATTAATTATTTACATACAGTACTTATTACATGTACATAGTTTAGTGTCACTGTACACACATTTTACTGTATACAATTTTTCTTGCGTTGTACGTATTTATTGCTGGTGGCCTGTCTGTCGTAATGGCTGTAACATATGTGATATCGGAGACGCTTGATATCTTTAAAATAATATTTAGGTTTTACTGTATGTAAACTGGGCGGCACGGTGGCGCAGTGGGTAGCGCTGCTGCCTCGCAGTTGGGAGATCTGGGGACCTGGGTTCGATTCCCGGGTCCTCCCTGCGTGGAGTTTGCATGTTCTCCCCGTGTCTGCGTGGGTTTCCTCCGGGTGCTCCGGTTTCCTCCCACAGTCCAAAGACATGCAGGTTAGGTGGATTGGTGATTCTAAATTGGCCCTAGTGTGTGCTTGGTGTGTGGGTGTGTTTGTGTGTGTCCTGCGGTGGGTTGGCACCCTGCCCAGGATTGTTTCCTGCCTTGTGCCCTGTGTTGGCTGGGATTGGCTCCAGCAGACCCCCGTGACCCTGTGTTCGGATTCAGCGGGTTGGAACATGGATGGATGGATGGATGTATGTAAACTGTGTTTACATACACAATTTCAACGAATCTTACCTAATATCTAAGAGAATACAAAGGGTTTATGCTGTATAATTGTGCGTGAAATGTTTGTAATAGTGTGGGAGAGTTTATAAGGGCTTAAAATATATAAAAATAACCATATAAACATATGGTTTCGACTTCGTGGATTTTCTTATTTCGCGGGTGGCTCTGGAACGCAACCCCCGCGATGGAGGAGGGATTACTGTACTTAACATATTTTTAAAAGAATTTCATCCAGCAAAGGATACCAAGGCATATTTATTCTGAAGCGGTTACTCACCTTATTGACAGCAGCAATAATGTTCATGTGGAAGGATCAGAAATACTAAATCAAAATAATGATGAATGAAAATGGCACTGTGATAAATAAAAAACTGGTTGACAGGCAGGCCGATCTGCAGGAATTTAATCAGTTGTCACACATACACGTCTGAGGATCTGCTTACAGGCTCTATCGTGATATGTAATAACCCGCTTGGACAAGAGGGCCACTATAGCTAACACTGTCATCTCCTTCTCTCTCCACAGTACCAAGAAACCACCCAATGAGGGCAACTGGCCCCACCATTTCTGGTTCACTCTCCATAAAAGCCTGAGCTTCCTGGAAGGAGGCATCATTTTTGGCAAGAGCTAACCCAGGGACAGAGCTCTGATACACTGTGACGTAACTTGTGAATAACCAGCCGACTGCTTTAATTTTCAGTCCTGATTTTGCGGGACATGTATGCTGAAGAATGTTTATTTTTTTCTACCATTTTGGACATTAAAACAAGATGACCCAGTTAGTGCCTTAAATTTTTCCTTTTGTGGAGCTGTTATTCCTGCACCCGGTCACACAGTAAACTGCCAAGAAGACATTGGTTAACTGACTGAAACGGCATTGCTAAAAAATAACAAATAGACTAATGTTTTGAAAGGCTAAGCATTCATTGTGTAACTTTAGTGTCTCAGGATTTTATTGGTACATTATGTATGCCAGTATACTGACAGTGCTACTGTATATATTAAGCTCTACATAATCTTGCTTAGTCAGTCTGGACACTTTGTATGCATGTTTTGGTACAACACAATGCATTTTCCATCATGAAAAGCCAAATTTGAAGAGTGTTCTTTTTGTTTGTTATGCAAATTCCAAGTTTCCAAGACTTTTTTGACAGTTACCGTTGAATGATGTTAACTGTAAGTCCAGGTATCTTTAGAGTAACTGGAGGCCAAAAATGACGAATACCCCAGTTTCAGGTAGTGGGATTTTTTTTAGTACAGCCATAGCACTAACTCAATTTTCACAATTGTTTTTTTATAATATTATGTTCTCACCTCACAATGGTCATGGAGGAAGGGTCATACTTGTCCTCATTCACTCCCATCACAAACATGGGTGCATCAGGAGAGGGGGCTGACACAACCACTCTCTTAGCTCCTCCCTGCAAGTGAGACTGTTAGAAAAAAAACAGTAACTAAGACAATGCTGTCATATGATATGGTGAGATAAACCCCTTAAATAACCAGGTATCAAGTCAATACAATATGTCTTTATATTAACTGCATATATTGTATGTCATTCATTATATATTCATATTTCCCATAAGATGCAGTGTTATTTTACTACTAAATCCTTATCATTTGATGCATGACCCCAAGGTGCAAATTTTCACACCACCAGCCATCTTTTCCAGACCTTACTATGCAATATTAAGCTCCCTGCATCTCTCTCAAAACATTTAAGATATGAGTGCATCTAATTACTCTACTCCAAAATTCCCTACAAATAATCTAATATTAAACAGGCAAAACAGAGCATAAGCCAACCCCCAGATTCTACTGTCAACAGTCTACATTGAGGATCTCTCTTGTTGATGACCCTATAAGGAGTTGCTCACATCCTTTCTGAAATGCCAGACATAATAATTAAGATGTACACCTCATGTCCTTGAATCAGCAAAGCTCTTCACTACCAAGTTGAAACACAACATTTAAAGAAAATATTTGGACACTCAATTTAAATTCAGTTGCAATTGAAAAAATAAAGATGAATATAAAAACTATTATGAGAGTCACAATACGTTTGGTGCAAAGAACAAATAAGAATGTTGGGAATTAAGGACAAAAAAACACGCAAAAAAATTCTAATGAAACAAACCAAAAGCAACGTTTAGAATGGAAAGAATTAAAGGCTTTACAAATATTATTATTGGTCTCCTTCTTTAATTTCTTTATGCTTCTTCCTGAAGTGTTTGTGTTCATCTAGGTGATGTCACACACATGCGACTGGGAGCCAGCTAAAGGGCCTGAATAATAGTAGTTCCATGCCAGACCAGGGGGGGGCGAGTTGCACTGACTTTCTCTCTCAGTCCTCTGCAGACCACCCACAGGAAATCCTGCTGACTTGCGGCGCCTATGATAATGTCACGTCCGGTATCGGTGCTATTGATGACGTCACATCTGATACCGGCGCCATTGATGCTGTCACTTCCGGTCCTGACAACATCACATCCTGTTCCGGCACCACTGATGATGTCACTTCCTGTCTCTGCCGTAAACGCCGCGATCTTCCCACCCTAAAATCAGTTCTATTTTGAACTATGTTCAGTGAACAACTCTACAATTTACCCATTTGCAGCCAGGGCACAATATACTGGTGGATACTCCAAATTTTTTTGATGTCTCTGGCTCGTTTGTATGACAGTGTCTATTCTAGGTTTTTCATCCCCAGTTTTGGCATTCGTATTTTATTTTTGAAACATCCTGAAATAGTTAAGAATTATTAATATTATGCTGCAACACCATTCTGTGTTTCCAGCAGAAGCTATCATATTCTGACATTTGCGTTGTAATGTTCCCAGAATTATTGGGCTGTGTATTGTGTGGATCCAACAATGTGACCGCTAAAAGGTAAACAAGTTCACCATTATATTTTAACAGACTAGATATAAGCTGTGCATTAGTTGCAATCACTTTTTTTGGTTTATTTCTAGCTTATTTAGCATGACTCAGGATGACATCTTTGTACCAGCCCTTACTAGAACCCTTTTACTATTAACTTGAGGAAGAATAAAATCTTAGAACACAAAATGGGGGAACTATGAGAGAAAGCATTGTTGTCCTTAAATTAAATTGCTATCGTCTGAATCCCAGTCACAAAAGAAACTTTTAACCAACCTTGCTATAGCTATTCCGATGGGCAATAGATATAAAGATTCTTAAAAGTGAAAAGAGGAATTCTAATGACCGTATAGATAAGAGGTATAAATGCTAACACAAGTAAAGTGTCATGAAGGTACAATAAGTATAATAGTAGTATCATTCAATCTGCCTGTTTTAGCATAGTAAAATTGGTTATAAGAAGTCATGCTCTGCACAAAAATTTACTTTTGGTATCAACAGTAACTAATAATGTGAACATTCTGGCCATGATACTGTTGTGGTGGCACATCTGGTGCCCAATACTGTGCCACATTTAAAGCATACAAACTTCTGTTATAAAGTGCATCCCAGGACTCAAAGACATGACCTACTGTGACAAACTCACTGAGAATTAGACCTGTTTAGTCTCAAGCAGAGGAGACCATGTGGAGGCCTAATCCACATCTTCAAAGTCCTCTAAGGCACTGATAAAGTAGATCCAATAACATTTTTTCAGCTTAAGAGTGAATCACATATTCAAGGACATCAGAGGAAATTAAGGGGAAGTGCATTTAAAACTTAAGCCAGGAAGTACTTCTTTATTCAAAGAGTTGTGGGACTCTAGAATAAACTACCAACACATGGAGTTGAAGCAGAAACCTTGAGATATTGGGGCAGCTTAGCTATTAGCTAAACAAATGGGCTTGACGGACTGATTGGGTCCCCTCTTGTTTGCCAAATGTGTTATGTTCTACTCTGAATTGTGATCAATTGTCATCTACTTATC